>NC_138292.1:63097500-63125000 GCF_965601325.2 Salmo salar
TCGCATGATATGGATGTTTCATCTTCTTTGCATATCCAGCCCCTCCCCATTTCTTTTCCCATGCTCTCTAATAAGAGGTTTCTTTCCTTTCGTTTCCTACGCTCATCCCTCGCTTCTTCTTACATCTGTTGTCCTCGTGCTTATTTACTTTCCATCAGGGCTGCCCTAGTAATTGATGGGGTTTCATTGAAGGTTGTAGGTGTTATATGCATGTCTGGCAGAAAGGCCCTATTGCATTGATATTCTCCCCCAGGCAGAGAAGGAGAGGGGTGACCCTGCTTAGACGGAGTGACAGTGTTCGTCATGCATAGCATCTGTAAAGTGGAGGGAGTGGGAGGGAGGAGGGTGAATGTCACTTCCAAGTGTCTCCTCAGCACTCTCTTCTAATGAGAGATGGGTTCCCGAGCCAGCCAAAGGGACCATGGAAATGCCCTCCCTCCTCCTCTCCTCCTCATTCCCTTTCTCTTTCCCTCCATCCCTCCCTCCCTCCCTCCACCCCCATAGATCTCCAATCCTCCATGGACCTGACAGTTCCATCCTCCATCTCTCTCTCTCTCTCTCTCTCTCCACCTGGGCTCATTTTCCTCCTCAAAGGCAATAACAATCTCACAACGTTACTGCAACCACACCACAACGTACTCCACATCCACTGCCCTGAGACCCTGAGTGTCAGTCTAGTTAAAATGTCTCCCAATCATTATGTCTGGCTACCAGTGGTGAGATGACGTGTCCCCATCTCATTCCGCTCTTTCCCCTCTCTCGGTTTCGCTAGCTAGCCAACCCTCCTCTCCTCCGTTTTATCGTTCCATCCATTCCGACTGAAGGCAAAGGTGAGGAGGAGAGATCTCCCAGGACCCTCTGCAACATGCC
Organism: Salmo salar; assembly: GCF_965601325.2. Classification (NCBI taxonomy): domain Eukaryota; kingdom Metazoa; phylum Chordata; class Actinopteri; order Salmoniformes; family Salmonidae; genus Salmo; species Salmo salar. The sequence goes on from NC_138292.1 coordinate 63,098,371, forward strand.
CCATCTGTCAGCCAGGCCTCCGCTCCTCTCGGCTCCCGGACCACTGATTTACATTTACGGCAAGAATTTATGGGCTGCCCGCGCTGAAACGAGTCGCAGCAGCAAGAATCTCCGCCACCGAGGAGAGAGCGAGGGGGAATTATTCAAAGTAGTGATTATTTTAGGATGCCCATTACCCATGAACACCTGATCAGGGGTGTCACCCGTGACTTTGCCCCGTCCTCCATGATGGAGAGGGCCCTGGATGGAGAGCGCAGCCCATGCTCCTTATTTTACCTGGCTTGCATAAAGTGGAATTCTCCCAGGCAATGGGAGAGCCTACTACAGCTAAATTAGGCCCCGGGACAGGGAAGGGAGAGAGGAGAGAGTACTGTATGCAGGTAGTTATGTAGCATATGTATGCACAAGGGATTGATATGAGGGAGATTTGGTCAAATTCATGATCAATCTTATGGTGGTTGAGATGTAGATGTTAGCCTGCTGGATCTTAAAAATATACTGTATTTTGTATGTTAATATGAGGTATTTTGTGACAATATTTGTTGGCCTGCTGGTTTAAAGTGGTTGAAAATGCCAAAACAAATGCCCAAACAGGCCTCCTACGAAGATAGCTAAACATCATCCTGTTACATCAAAGATAAGGATCATTATCAATCCATTACTCACCCATTTTCTGCATTTCACTTACCTAGGTTACTTACCAAGAAGGTTACTTACCAAGAAGAATACTTACCAAGAAGGTTACTTACCAAGAAGAATACTTACCAAGAAGGTTACTTATCAAGATGGTTACTTACCAAGAAGAATACTGACCAAGAAGAATACATACCAAGAAGGTTACTTACCAAGAAGAATACTTACTAAGGTTACTTACCAAGACAAATACTTACCAAGAAGGTTACTTATCAAGAAGGTGATTTACCAAGAAGGTTATTTACCAAAAAGGTTACCGTAGCCAAGGTATCTGAGACTGAATTGACGCTCATGTTACAGCCTGGTCTCATAGACTAGACGTAACATAGTAAAGATAAATCAGGGACACTCAAATTAGTATGATATGTTACGTTTGGTATGGTTACATAAAACAGAAGGTTACTTAAGTCAAAGGTAGGGTGGTTTGTCGGGGTGGATCGGTTTGAGTATAACAAGAGCGTCTAGCAACCCAAAGGTTGCGTGTTAGAATCTCATCACGGACAACTTTAGTATTTTAGCTAATTAGTAACTTTGCAAATACTTACCACTTTTTAGCTACTTTGCAACTACTTAGCATGTTAACGAAGACTTCGTATAACCCTAATCCTAACCCTAAATTTTTAACCTAACTCCTAACCCTAGCCTTAATAAGCCTAACCTTAACCCTTAACCCTAACCTCTAGCCTAGCTAACATTTTCCACCTAGCTAATGGTAGCATTAGCTACCTAGCCACCTAGCTAACATTAGCCACTACAAATTTGAAATCGTAACATACAGCATCATACATTCTGCATATTCGTAACATATCATACGTTTGCAATTTTTTTAAATGAGTTCAAATTACAATTTGTAACAAAGTGTTCGAAATGCAATTTGTAACATCATACGAAATGGATGATGGACATCCACAAATTAATACATACCATACAAAACATAACATATCATCCTAATTGGAGTGTGCCAGATGTACTTTTACTATGTTACGTCTACCCCTGAGTCCAGGTTGCATACCGTAGCATAAAAAACAGAGGTCAACCCACCCCTTTAGTCTTCGTCTCCCTCCTTTTGCTCTCCTCCTCTCCTCCTCTCTTCCTTGTCTTAGTTCATTATCAACTGGCCCCCAGGAACGACCTGATTTTAATTCAGCCGCCACACTTTGTTCAATTGCCCTACATGAGGAACTTTCCATCCCGAATGGGGACACTTGATTATACTGTACCACTATGCTTATTTTATTTAATGCCCAAAACAGGAGATAATTGTAAAAAAAAATCTAGGGCAACTAATCATAAGATTTTTTTCATTTTTTTCCTTCTTCACTTTCTTTAATATGTATCCGTTTTCTTTTATATTTCTCTCTCACACTGTACAGGGCAACAGCTGGAAGTGTAACACGCGTCGAGCGAGAGAGTGGTGTCAAAGAGCCATTTGAGGCTGGTAATTGGCCTTTAGCGATTAACGCTAAAGAGCTCACAGCTGTAGCACCTAGCTGTAGCACCTAACTCACAGCAGGGACGAGTGGAGTGGGTGACCTTAAAGGGGTCACTAAGGGTCACCCTAACTGACTTAAAATTACTCACCTCCATAAAATGGAAGTAGAGGGAGCTGTGATTTAAGACCGTGCTTACAGGTATGATTATCTTCTTCTTCTTCCTTCTCACTTCTCTGATACCACCATTTCTAGAGTCCCTTGTGGTCCAATGGACGTCTGGCTGAAGGCTGGGCCTCTAGACTCATCCTGACACACATTCAAACTATTGTCTAGAGGAGCAGTGTTGTAGCCTGGGAGTCAGAAACATGGGCTGTTTTATAGTAGCTCTCTGGCCAAGGCTCTGATCCCTTTACTCCTGACACCCATTAACACGCATTAAAGAACTGGACCACGCTCAACACAGCCAGGCTCAATATTTCTGTTTTAGTGCGTACTCTTTCCCACCACCAATTTCTCCTACTGCCATTTCATTTAAAAGCTCTTTATTAGGATGGAAAATGAGTTGAGACTCTCTCTTTGAATAAAATTCAAGATCTTTTTCTCTCTTCTGATAGTCTTTTTCCTTTCAAGGCGGTTTGTCAAGTGAGCTTATGAGATGTTTAATCGCGGTGATTTTTGACGCAGCAAGCACGCACGAACACGCACAGAAGCCTCGGTCTGACAGAAGAATCTACTGCTGCCCATTTGTGCCAAACTTAGCCGAGAACGGGGTAGACTACCCAGCTGACAATAAAGAGAGGTGGGGAAACCTTCTTCAGGGCTTAAAAAGATGCTCGGAGAGAGTAAAGTAGCTGAGACGGGAGAAACATGATACCCACCCAGACTTGGAGCGTTAGATTAACATCAACCAGTCAGATTTTTCAGTGGGATGAGGGGGTTCTGGAGAACGTTTAATTATGCTCAAATATTCCATCTGCTTTACTCCTGCAAATCTTGATACAGACACCGTAACACAGAGTAGCAGAGACTGAAGATACTGTATGTTGAAAGGAGACATGGTAACAGGGATCCCTCTTTTTCTAATCTTACTCAAGGTGAAGTACAGCTAGCAACATAACACGGGGAGAGACTGGCTGGTTTTCAAGTTCAGCGATCCCTCTTTTTTCATACGTACACTCCCCTGCCAGCATTATGTATCTAGCCCCCCCCCCCCCCCCCCCCCCCATTTGAAGGTGTCATAAGTATTTAGACAAATTCACTTACATGTGTACAGTATTACAGTAGTCAAAAGTGTAGTATTTGATCCCATGTTCCTGTTACTCAATTGACCCTATGCCATTTGACCCCTATATGACATTTGCCTAATACTGAATACTCATTATTATCGTTGTTCATGATTAGCATAATTTAGCATGATTACCGTGACACTCCCTGTCAGATCATCTTCATAAAGGCTGGAGGGATGAACAAAAGATGCCATTAAAGTCACCCATCATCTCATCTAACCTGTCTCCTATATAAAGGGATCATAGTCATACATATGTGGGAAGCCCTCCACCACTATGGTCTCAGACAGGAATCAGTTCTCTATTAGACTTTATTGGTCTCAGATACCGTGTCTCAGAAGGCTGTCAGAGACACCAAAGAGGACAAAGAAGCTGTTCATTTCCAACATGGCCATGTCGGTTGTCATCGCAATTAATACAGAGACAGGATTCGCCCTGTGACAGTTGTCAGAGCACGGCCTGACACAACACAGCTACTGTCATTGGGAACCCCGGAATGCCTGTGTCTCACAGATAGGGTTAAGGTCAGGGAATAGGAGATAGGAGATAGGTGAAGCTTTCACATGCAACCCAGTCTACATGTCATACATAGAAATGTGTCATCTGATAGCTGGGGCAGACTGGCAGGTGGATAGGGTGTGTGTGTCTGTGTGTGTATTTGGTGCGGGGGACGGGGGACGGGGACGGGGGACGGGGACGGGGGGGGGGGGGGTATGGGTCAATGATCTGGGTACACTGAGCCCGGTCGCAGTGATGTTGAGGGTAAGCGTTGGTGACACAGAAAGATGCCTGGAGGCCTCCTCAAACGTCCATCCTCACACAAGATGAAGCAGACAGTCAGGACCTGCAGCCCTGCAGTGTCTAAGCGGACGAGCACATTGGGCTGGGTTAGATTGGGCTGGAGAGAGAGAGAGAGAGAGAGAGAGAGAGAGAGAGAGAGAGAGAGAGAGAGAGAATAAAAAAGGAGGGGAGGGAGGGAGGGAGGGAGAGAGAGAAATAGAGGAGCCAGTGAGAGAGGGATGGAAAGAGAGTGAGATTTCTGAAGTAAAGTGGTTGGGACGTGTGTGACATTAGGACATTGGGGCCCTTGGTGGGATTCATGTCATTGGTCCATATGACTTGCGTCCATCGTCCCCTCTGTGAGGTAACTCATTGTAACAGCAGCAGAATGGTCACTGTATGTCACTGGCTTGTCCATCAGGCGATCCCTAATTACATGTCAAAACATTTAGAGGCTCTGTGTACTGAAATGCAGCTTCTGACAAACGGTAACTGGACAGACATTTTTGCCGTTTGCTTTTACGGTTTGACCGCAAATTGAGCTTTACCAAGACGGACACTAAATTAGATGTAGATAGTACAACATTTCACCATGTGAAAAACAAATATAATAAAAAAAAATGTAAAAGATTAAATGTTCAAATCAGAAAACAGAAATATTGAACCCAATAAAGTGACTGAATTTGAATATCCACTGTAAGTCTTTTTCAAAAAAGTCTGAATTGATGTCTCCATGGAAATATACCCGTTAATCAGTATAACTATGACATGGCGATAGACGTGTATATATGTGACTGCAGGCAGATGAGAATAAGCAGAGTCCTTTAAGGCCATGTAACGTAAACAATGGTCTGTAGTGAGGAAATGACAGGGTGGCTCGGACCCCAAACGCCCCCCCCCCCCCAGACCAAGAGAATGGAAGTGGACAAGAACCAGACCCAGGTTCAAGTCTCGGCCTCGGGGCCTTGCTACATTCTTCACCATCCCACAGAAGAACTTTGCAGAGGAGCTGTTGACGTTCTAGTTCATCTCGAGAAATGCACTGACACCAGTGGAAATGGTCATTTTAGAAATGGACCTCTGAGATTAAACAAATTTTGATTTACACATATTTAAATATTGATTCATTAATATACCAAAATTCTATCCAAAATGTAGGAAACATTTGCAAATGTATGCTAATTTTTAAATCTAGATACCTTCGTGGTCTACTAGCCGCATAGAGTTTAGTATAACAGGTTTACGTATGTTTGCTTGGGGTTTAAAAGAGTTCCTCTCGGCCCCCACCTGACAATATCAAGGCCTCCTTCTCCCCTACCCAGCTCAAACCTCTCTGTTCACAGGCCAACAGTAGCTAATAATAGCTATCGGCCGGCCCAATGCTAGGATAAATAGGGTCTGCCTCAGGTCACACAGTCAGCTAGCACTAAGATCCCAGTCTCAAAGGGTTAAAGAATAAGGGGAAATAAGGAGAAAAATAAGAACACATTTTAAACTCGAATGTCTTAGGAAAACTCTTCGCTGTTCTATCTTTTCAAAGATTAACGCTTTGTTCTCTTACTACGAGCCAATCAATAACATGGAGAAATGCCAGACATCTTTATCCTCCAAGATAGTCTCCAGTGTAGCTCAAAGGGGAAAAGAAGAACACTGCAGCCCCCCTCCATTCTCTCTATCCTCCCGCTATAGCTGTCTGGTGATATTATTCTTTGTTCTTCCTCCTAATCTTGTCTAATTCAGGGTGAGTCTCTTCGTGCGAGATGGGGTCGTCAAACGGTTTAGCCGGTTTTGTGTTTTGAATAACATATGCCAACCTCGAAGGTGAACGCAGATCATGCCATCTTGTGGATTTACGACTCTAACGTCGGTTTAAACATCATGCACACACTTTTTTTTTTTACCGTTAAAAGGTCCAATAACATAAAACTGCCGATAAACCATATTCACAATTGTCTTTAAAATTTGAAATCGAAGCGGGTGTAGTGTCTGAAAATGTCTCCCCATAAAACCTGTGCCCTCATTCTCCTCTGCCCGATGCTGGACTCCCACAGCCCCGCGGTCCTTGAGTCTTTGTGTCTGGAGGTTCTTCATGAATAGAAGGCTTAACCATGGCCTGAAGCCATGCGTCTTTTCCCCCTCATTGGTAGCCAATGCATTATTCATTTATTTTCATATCATCAGATGGGCATAAGCTTTGGTTTACTTGGGGGGGGGACTCTCTCTATTCTCTCCACTCTGTCCAGTCCCCCAGCCTTTGGTTTATTTTGGGGCAGTCGCTGCGTTTTTGGTGGCCCATAAAAACCCGATTCAACCCTATTCAACCATTCATGCCCCCTCAACTTTATCAGGAGACCCAGCAGAGATGAAAGCTATCTTCTCTTACTGATTATTAGAGGGATTAGCATTGAACGCTAGTTCTGGTTAGCCCCCTAATGTCCACCAGTCAATGGAGGAGCACTAGCTGTTTTGTTAGCGAGAATGTCCATGCACACTACCTTCTTATCTCCGGGTCATGTGGTTTAGTATATTAATTCAATCCAGTTCAATTCAAATAACTTTATTAGTATGCATGTTTGTTGGCAGGAAAATAGGATAAGAGGATTTTCTATGTTCTGTTGTTCCGATGGGAAAGACGGGTTGGTGTTTACAGACTGTTCACCAGTGACCCAAAGCATTCACACTCCAACAGTCAAAAGAACAGGCTACTGCAATAGGTAAGCCGAGCGTCACAGTGGGGTGAAACACATTTTGTTTGCGTCCACAGTATGGTCTTTAAGTCAGCACCTTGAGACAAAATGAAGTGACCATTCTTTCTATCCCTTTCTCTTACTAGCGCGGCGAATAAAATCCTCAGCAGCTGGTCGCCTTGCTGTTTAGTCGTATTGTCACACAACTACACCTACAGCCATCTCTTTCTCCCCTATCCCCCAATTCTCCAGGTTCTCCTCCTCTATTCTCTTTCCTCCTCCTCTTCTCTCTTCTAAAAGGATAAAGCAGAGGGCTAATGAGCGTGGGGTCTCAAGGGCCTGCTGGTGCCCGGGCACTCTAAGTGTAATATGGAGGAGAGGGGGTGAGGAGAGTGGGATGAGGGAGGAAGGAGAAGGGCACCTCCTCCTCCTTTATTACAGGTGAGAATGGAAGGTCAAGAGGGGTTAATGTGCCAGTGTTGTTCCGATGTTCCGCATCACCATGGCAGCGCCAGCGACGATGGTGTATTTAAAAGCGTAGTGCATTTCAAGCAACAAGCCTCCAAAAACAGTCTCTGCCAGAGTTTATTTGTTTGTTTCAGCCTTGAACCATTTAGGTTCAAGTTAATCTTCAAGTTTACAGTGAAAGTGGTGGGATATTAACCATTTTCTCTCTCATTTATAAAACCTGGTATGCAAACATGTCATGACACTGAATCTGTCTCCATTCAACAGAGACACAGAAATGAAAAACAAAATGGCTACCTACCTACAGTGTAACTGTAGCCCCCTACCCTTGGCGTTCACCTGCGTTACAGCTCCAACATTAAGAGCTTTATATGTGACCTGCTGACAGCTGTGAAAAGGGGAGAGGGGATGCAAAGGCCATTAGGCCAGCAGAGTGCACTGAAATACCTTGGAGAAAGTGGAATGTTTCATTTTAAAACAACTACCGTGTTTTCCCTCCTGCAGCTGTAACAGCGCAGGGTACAAAAAGTCAAGAGGTCAGAGGTTAAAGATTGGGGGGTCTGGGGGGGGGGGGGTGGATTCAAATGGATATAGCAGTAAGTGCAACTGCCCAGCTCCAGCGAGGGAGGGAAAGAGGGAAACAGGGAAAGAGGGAAGGAAAGAGGCTCAATAAAGAAGCAGCAGACAACTGGAAGGCATTGCGAAAGGTGAAGAAATGTGTTTTGTATGGTGCTGCAGAAAACCACTGTGAAGAAGAAATTCCCTAGAAGGCTATATGCATTCATTTTTATTCCTGTCTTGCTTGCTGTACTACCTAGCACAATTATTTTTATTTCCTTGTCAAAGTTGAAACGAACGCAAAAGGGGCAGATCTGGAGAAACAAAATGCTACACCACCACCTCGACCATCCCCAATCCCAAAAGAATTAGCATTTTGATTTCCTGCCATTTCTGCACTTTTCTCCATTCTCTCTCTTCTTCCTCTTCCTTTAATAATATCTGTGGCGCATCAAAGGATTTCATTAACAGGGTTTCGTTCCCTCCCAGCATTGTTTGGCTCTCAGGAATAACAACAGGGAAGGTTTTACTCCGGGCCAGGTTCAGCCGGAGAAGAAAGGAGGGGTTATTCCTGAGCTAAGTTCACATCAAACACAAGAGGCTCCAAGTGAGAGAAGATGAAAGCGCCAGTCCTGACCTGGAAGATTAGCTGTGGTAGTCTACGCTTCTGCCAGCTCCCTGGACTGTAACACCCAGGGCAATTCTCGCTGGGATTCACATTCACTGCTTCCATCCCTCAATGGACTTCACTTCGCAGAAGAAGAGGATGAGACAGAGGGAAGGTGAGAGGGAGAAATGGAGAGATGGAGAGAGAAAGAGAGAAAGAGCAGGAGAGAAAGAAAGAGTGAAAAGAGAGAGCGAGAGAAGGAGAAAGAGAGCGAGGGAGAAGGAAAAGGAACGATAAAGGAGAAGTAGGACAGTTTAAAATACTGTAAGACTGTGACCTATGGCAGCCTGGTAGACAACAGTAGAAATAATAGCGATTAACATAATTGCTTAAAGTGTGTTTGAATATTCATGATCTAGATCTTATCACTGCCACAAATTCACAATGCTGCTGCAGCTGTTGAATGAAAACGCATTGAATGCATTTTTTACATATCACAATCCCCCCCCCCCCCCCGCCCCCCCACACGCACACACACACACACACACACACACACACACACACACACACACACACACACACACACACACACACACACACACACACACACACACACACACACAAGCCCTCCCCAGTGTGTTGACTGCAGCTGTGAGTGTCAAGGTTGGGTGCTACTATCTCCTTAACTAGCCTCCTGATCATCAGCTGGCACTGGGTTCCCAGGCATCCCCACACGAAGGGAGAGAGAGTGGGTGAAGGAGGGAGAGAAAGTAGGGAAGGAGGGAGTGAGGGAGGGGTGCGTCCACCCATGCTAAGGAGAAAACACTTTCCCATCACAGTTTAGACTTAATCTCCACATGTCAGTGAAGGGGAGGGGGGAGGGAGAGGGGGTGACAGACTGAAGGAGTGTGTCTGTGTCTTTACAGAAGAATGAATGAAAGAGAGAGAGGGAAAGATGGGTAAGGGGATGTGGAGGTGGAGGGTTTACGGGGGGGTACAGGGGGCCACGCAAACGGTGCACAGCAGCCATCAGAACAGGAAACAGACCCCCCCCTCCCGCTTACCCCCATGCCCCCAGGGTGCCAGATGGCACATTATCAACCCCCCAGAGGGTAAATGGAGGGACGACCCCCCCCCCCCCCATCCCTTCCCCCTATCAACACACACACACTGTACTCCAACTCTCACACACTAAAGAAAGGGAAGGGGGGGGGGGTATCAGTAGTGGCCATCAGCTCGTAGGCCCACACCACCTCAAACATACAGCACATACATAAACATGAAGGACCCAGTTCATAACTACCCTCTGACAACCTTCCACACAGATAATCTGATATCATAGCATGTATGGACCTGTCCTGAAACAGGCTGAGAATTTGAATACAGGTTCATGGGAGATTAGGTGGTGCACCCACCGACTGTAGGCTACCGCCAAATATGGACAGGATCTCACATCCACCATTAACCTGCTTCACACGTTGCAGCTGTCTCTCTGTCACATCACGCTGAGAAAGGCTTCCTTCCTGACACTGTTTCAGATGTTATCTTACATCCTCCTCCATAGGTACACACACACCACACACACACAGAACCACACACACACACCATACACACATGCGCACACACTCTTCCTGACGCAGTTTCAGATGTTATCTTACATCCTCCTGCATAGGAACACACACATTCACCCTGTTGTGTAGCAACAGAACCTGGAAGCTAGTGTGTTTGGGAGTGAAAGTGGAGGTGTTGGGTGGAGCGTATAAGGTAGCTAAAGCATGGTGGTGATATTAATATATTTATCAACGGCCCACTTATCAAATCCAAACCCTTACCGGTGAAGGTTACACATCATGTATGTAAAACCACATCAAATGTAAACACAGCAATACTGTTAAAGCTACATTCTTACAGTGCCTTTGGAAAGTATTCAGACCCCTTGACTTTTTCCACATTTTGTTAGGTTACAACCTTATTCTAAAATGGATTAAACTGTTTTTTTCCCCCTCATCTGTCACACCCTGATCTGTTTCACCTGTCCTTGTGATTGTCTCCACCCCCTCCAGGTGTCGCTTATTATCCCCGGTGTATTTATCCCTGTGTTTCCTGTCTTTCTGTGCCAGTTCGTCTTGTTTGTCAAGTCAACCAGCGGTTTTCCTTGCTCCTATTTTTTCCCCAGTCTCTTTTGGTTCTAGTCCTCCTGGTTTCGACCCTTGCCTGTCCTGACTCTGAATCCGCCTGCCTGACCACTCTGCCTGTTCTGTCTTCAAGCCTGCCTATCCCCCCTATGTACTGTTTGGATTTGGATCTGGTTACTGAACCCCTGCCTGGCCTGACCTCGAGACTACACTTCGTCTGGTACTGTTTTGGACTCTGACCCGGTTTATGAACTCTCGTCTGTCCCTGACCTACCTTTGCCTACCCCTTGGATGAATAAATATCGGAGCTCAACAATCTGCTTCCTGTGTTTGCATTTGGGTCTCGCTTTGTACCCTTAAATCATCCATCTACACACAATACCCATAATGACAAACCAAAAACATTTTTTTAAATATTTTTGCTCATTTATAAAAAATGAAAAACAGAAATATCACATTTACATACGTATTCAGACCCTTTACTCAGTACTTTGTTGAAGCACCTTTGGCAGCAATTACAGCCTCAAGTCTTCTTGGGTATGACGCTACAAGCTTGGCACACCTGTAGTTGGGGAGTTTCTCCCATTCTTCTCTGCAGATCCTCTCAATCCTCTCTGTCAGGTCGGATGGGGAGCGTTGCTGCACGGCTATTTTCAGGTATCTCCAGAGATGTTCAATCAGGTTCAAGTCCAGTCTCTGGCTGGGCCACTCAAGGACATTCAGAGAATTGTCCCTAAGCCACTCCTGCGTTGTCTTGGCTAAATGCTTAGGGTCATTGTCCTGTTGGAAGTTGAGCCTTCACCCCAGTCTGAGGTCCTGAGCTTTCGGGAGCAGGTTTCCATCAAGGATCTCTCTGTACTTTGCTCCGTTCATCTTTCCCTTGATCCTGATTAGTCTCCCAGTCCCTGCCGCTGAAAACATCCCCACAGCATGATGCTGCCACCACCCTGCTTCACCATAGAGATGGTGCCAGGTTTCCTCCAGATGTGACACTTGGCATTCAGGCCAAAGAGTTGAATCTTGGTTTCATCAGACCAGAAATGTTTCTCATGGTCTGAGAGTCTTTAGGTGCCGTTTGGCAAACTCCAAGCGGGCTGTCATGTGTCTTTTACTGTGGAGTGGCTTCCGCCTGGCCACTCTACCATAAAGGCCTGATTGGTGGAGTGCTGCAGAGATGGTTGTCCTTCTGGAAGGTTCTCCCATCTCCACAGAGGAACTCTAGAGCTCTGTCAGAGTGACCATCGGGTTCTTGGTCACCTACCTGACCAAGGCCCTTCTCCCCCAATTGCTCAGTTCTTTAATTTAAGAATGGTGGAGGCCACTGTGTTCTTGGGGACCTTCAATGCTGTAAACATTTTTGGTACCCTTCCCCACATCTCCCCACATTTGTGCCTCGACACAATCCTGTCTCGGAGCTCTACGGACAATTCCTTCAACCTCATGTTTGGTTTTTGCTCTGACAGGCACTCTCAACTGTGGGACCTTATATAGACAGGTGTGTGCCTTTCCAAATCATGTCCAATCAATTGAATTCACCACAGGTGGACTCCCATCAAGTTGTAGAAACCTCTCAAGGATGATCAATGGAAACAGGACGCACCTGAGCTCAATTTCAAGTGTCATAGCAAAGGGTCTGAATACTTATGAAATAATGTATTTCTGTTTTTTTATTTTATACATTTACAAAAATATCTAAATAGCTGTTTTCACTTTGTCGTTATGGGGTATTGTGTGTAGATTGCTGAGGATTTATCTTTTTTGTAATCCATTTTAGAATAAGGCTGTAACGTAACAAAATGTGTAAAAAGTCAAAGGTCTGAATACTTTCTGAATGCACTATATATTGATCTGTTGAATGTATTGTATGTATTTGATGATGTTAATATTATTAATGTATGTCTTATTCATATGTTCTAGAACCTTTAAGGGTTCTTTGGCTGTCCCCATAGGAGAACCCTTTGAAGAACCCTTTTTGGTTCCAGATATAACCCTTTTGGTTCCAGGTTTCAGAACCCTTTTGAGTTCCTATGGGGAACCTAATAACCCTTTTGGAACCATTTTTTTTCTAAGAGTGTATGGTCAAAATGTATAAGGTTAAAGGGTTAAGGTTAGGTTTAGGGATGAGGGTTAGGTTAAGGTTAGGCAGTTTCAGTGAATTTAGGGGTAATGATTAAAAGGTTAGGAAAAGGCATAATGTAATGTACATCATTTTTTTAACAAAAAAAACAAGAACAGTTTCAGTTATTCCATTCTACTATTATTATTATTATAAATGTGAGTAGTATCATAGCAAGTGTATTATTAATTATATTATAAAGTAGGTATTTTACCATCGTTTCATTAATAGGTATTCTACACCACATACAATAAAATGTGTTAACACTATCATCACAAAGATGTGCAGAGCACATCATCATCAATAACCACTTCATTATTATAAAGACCTAATTACATTACTTCATTTAATCTATAGCACTGCCTGTATCATCATCACTGGGTATAGTACAGTGGCCTGGTTGTCTGTCCTTCTCTGTATGCTCCTGGGTAAAGGCTTACAGTAGCAGGGATTAAACAGTGTTGCTCTCCTCTGTTCTGCTATGCAGTTCCAATGGGCTCCAGCACTACCACTCATCACAACCCTTCTGAGATCCACCAAGATTCACCCCCTCATGAAGAATCTCACCCAAAGGCATGGTGGGATGGCGACGGAGGACGAGGGAAAAAACGGAGAGATTATTTTAGAAAGACAGAGGGGAGGGAGGGGTTGAGGGGATGGAGAGAGGGAGAAAGAGAGAGAGGGAGGGGGGAGTGGGCTGGGGGGGGGAGAGAGAGGGATGGAGGGATGAAAGAAAGCGAGGGATTCTTTTGATGTGTTTTCCCTGCGGACCGGGCAACGGGGTGGAGACGTTCGACGTCGGTCGTCGGGGAGCTGAAGGGACTGACTGGTTTATTAAACGCTCACGCCGCTGAACGCCGAACGCCAGTGCCCCGATGCCTCCGAGCATTATGGGGGATTAATGCTGGCGTAACCCCTTTACTTAATTCATTACCGGGCGACGGTGGCTAATTTGATTTGATATTATTTTAATAAAGTTCTGTGATGATTTAGAAGATTGTTTCAGGCTATCAAAAATTATTTTCCAGTTATTACAGCCATTCAGGCGAATCCTTTGATAGCAGCAGTCAGGCTTGGTGTGTGTGGAATATATTAGCTGAGTCGACGCTAACGTAGCTCATAGCTACCGATGCACTGTTAGAGCGTCTAATACTGAAGGCCCCGGTCGCTAGGCCCCGGTCACTGCTGTGAATCGCAGTGTGTGAAGTGTTCTGTTGACACTTAGATATATTCTGGAAGCAGTTATAAAAATAAAACATGACAGGGGAAGAAGAAGAAGAGCGAGAGAGAGAAAGAGATTTAAGTGGATTTTTCCCCCCTATGTACTTTAACTATTTGCACATCGTTACAACACTGTATATAGCCATAATATGACATTCGAAATGTTTATTCCACTTTTGTTTATTATCTATTTAATTTGCTTTGGCAATGTAAACCTATGTTTCCCATGCCAATAAAGCCCTTTGAATTGAATTGAATTGAATTGAGAGAGAGAGAGAGTGAGAGAGAGAGAGAGAGAGAGAGAGAGAGGAGAGAGAGAGAGAGAGAGAGAGAGAGAGAGAGAGAGAGAGAGAGAGCACAGAGGGGGATATATTCTGTATGCCATTGTTAATCTTCCACGTCACCATTGTTAAACCTCATAGGAATACATGGACTCTATTTGGAAAGAGGACTTCAGATCTCTGTGTTATTCATGTGGGCTATTGAGAGTTCTCTAGTGTGTGTTGGTGTCTTATGCCAAGACTACAAGCAGTTCAGTTCATCTCCCTCCCTGCAAGGACAGAGTGGATTTCTCCCGCTTCTGTTGCAGTGGTAGTACAGATGTATTCTCACATTTCTCTCTTCTAGGCCTAAGTGCTCTGCGTTGTCTTTGTAATCAAACTGTCAACAATAGCTTTTGTCCACCTCATGTCAAAGTCTTGTCAGTTGACTCATCTCTGTCCTATCGCCATTCAGCTCCATATAAATTCATCAAGATCGGTGTGTTTAGAAAACACACATTCGTCTCACATTATTTTCCAAAGCCCTCCCTCCAGACTCAACTCGTCAGCGTGAATTTTGGGGGTCAGGGAGAGGGGGTCGGTTGGGCGGGGTAGCCTAGCTAGGCTAGCAAACAATGTTTTTGTTTAGCTTTTTCCTTAAACCCCAAATGACACACATTTCCCTCTGAAAAGATAAGCCTTAGTAGTCAAAGGCCAGGGAGATGTCTGAGTCCATGTGAAAAAAGAGGAGGGTTTGGGAGGGGGGTTGCTGAATTACCTTTGCCGGGGTCTGGCGGGAGGGGCGGGAGGGTAAAGAGGGGCGGGAGGGGTGCCCCCTCATTCATTAGTCCGTCTGGGGGCCAAGGAGGGGTCACACAATGTGACGGTTGTTCTGCCAGACCCCGGCAGACACATTTAATGGCCACCGTTTCCTCTCCAGACAGAAAGAAAGAGAGAGGGGAGGAGGAAGCAGGGGAGGGAGAGCAAGAAAGAGTGGGGGGGTTTATAAGGAGGGAGAGAGAGAGGGAAGGGGAGAATGGGACAGAGAAAAGGGGAGCGATAGGGTGAGAGAGAAAGATAGAGAGAGATGGGGTGAGGGTGTTTAAGAGCTGTGGCTTGGGGAGGGGTGACCAATCAGGCCTGGGATGGGTTATTTGGGTCAGTAAAGTTTTTCCCTTACTTCACATGTTTATACCTGCCCTGGAGAGAGAAGTAGGAGAGTGCTCAGAGATGCCTCTTCCTCTCTGTTTTTCACAAGCCCCAAATGTTCTGAGGTCATGTTTTAGAACAATTATTGGGGTCAAAGGGCACGTTATATCGTCAGTAAGTGGAAACATTCAAACGAGGAATTTCACGGCCCACAACTAACATGTGTATTTCGAAAAACAGGTTTATTTCAAGTTAATGTGAAAATATCTCCAAGAATACTTCTCAACAGCGAGATGTCGAATCCATTTCTTTGAAAAGATGACAGATCAAGACTACATGAGGGAAAAAGCAACACAAACAGTGATGTGTAACAGCCATCAATTATGGAAATCGAATGCAAATCATATGTTTATCATTTTTCTGCGGACATTTTAGCTGAGGCTTTTATAATGCCAGAATGTCAAAGGTTCCTGTAGCTAGCTTTCTTAAAATTCCTTATTTCCACTGAGATATTACTCTCCTAGTCCACTGCCGTGGCCTCGGGCAGAAATCAATGACCACATAAAGGTTTCTGAGTTCCATTGCAAGTAATAAGGGTTAGGAATGGCACGCATTAAGTCAATTCTTCTGGAATATGCCGACAGAGTTCATGTGAGAGAAAAACAGCAAATGTCAAGAAGTGTAAACGCGATGGTAGATTGAAAAGGAATAGGCTACTGGTGTTGACAGTGATCGTGTAACTGCTAGGCTAAGGCCAGCTGTTTACGTGGCATCATGTGTGTTGTTTTACCATTCAAGATGACCTGATGTTACTGCAAAAATCAGATGCATAGCCTATAGCATGAATGAGATATGACCTATATTACTATATACTGTACTGCATGGTGTCATGACGTCTCATTTACATCAAAGAAGAGAAAAGACAATGGCGGTTTTCAATCTTATCTGACATTCAGTTTTCTGTCACTTCAAATCATGTTTAACCCCCCCCAGATTAACCATATACGTATGAACTAGGTATTCTGTCCCAGTAAACTCTCAGGAGGTCCTGCCGTCTGTCCCCAGTGTCGTAGATTGCAATTTGCCCCTTTACGCCTGCACCAATTATATTAATTGCATTAGACAAGGCAGTTTAGAGGATCCCTTCCCTCGAGAGCTGAGGGACATGGGGTTTTTCTATCTTCCGCCATCCCTCCTTTAATCGATCTCTCCATCCCCCCCCCCCCCCCAGACACTCTCCAAAAAAGACTCTCTCAAGGTCCGGGCTGCAGATTTTAAAAGACCGAGCCATTAATCTAGTGGAGTGGCAGCAGTGCAGCATAAACTGTCAGGCTAGAACAGAATAGACAATGATTCTTTTTTTTAACAGTCTCTACTCAACGTTTTGGGACAATTGCATAGCCTCAAACACCAGAACCAGGTAGTTACTAGTGTAACTACATACATGTCTGAACCCCAACCACAGACTAGACTGACAAATGCTCGTAAAAAAACTCCTCCTCGTCACCTGCACCTTCCACTTTTAAAGACGGCGATGAGAACACATGTGGAGCTTGGCGGTGTGGTTAGCTACGTTCCCCTCCCGTCCAACCCGTCAGCCTGGTTGACTTTAGCTCTGGGTATTAAGGGGTCATGTCAAGCCTAGATTATTGGAGGATTTTACATTTATAAACCTGCACTGGCCCTAATTTAACTACACCTTCAGGGACCTTAAAGCCGGCGTTGGAATGAGAGAAACAGATGTGAGGCCATGTTAATGGGGAATAGCAGCAGCGGCTCCGCTGCCCACTCATCTTCAAGCAGGCCTTGGCTTGGAGCTGAGCTGGACACAGGGTCCAGATAGACACTCTTTCTCTCTCTTTCTCTCTCTCTCTCTCTCTCTCTCCTCTCTCTCTCTGTCTCTCTCTCTGTCTCTCTCTCTGTCTCTCTCTCGCTCTCTCTCTCGCGCTCTCTTTCTCTCTCTCTCTCTCTCTCTCTAACTCTCTCTGTCTCTCTCTCTCTCTCTCTCTGTCTCTCTCTGTCTCTCTCTCGCTCTCTCTAACTCTCTCTGTCTCTCTCTCTGTGGTGGAATGGCCTGACTCCGCTGGGCATGCCGAGGCTCATGCCAAGGCCTGGTGAGCAGGGATACTACACCGGAATGGGCATACTGTAGGCATTGGCATGGGTACAGCAATGGGCTCTGACTAGCTGGCTGGCATGCCACTTAAATACCTTCAACCCTGAAATCAAGACAGTTTAGTTTATTTGACCATCTTGTATACTTTAGTGGGAATTTGTCACTGGGCCCGGAAGATCAGGAGAGTTAGACTAGAATCTGAAATATTGTGCGGCTGGTTTTAGAAGCGAGGGGAGTTTATTGAAGGTAAGCCCTGCGCTGTGCTCTGGACCCTTAAGGCTGACCAGTACACCAAATTGTAATGAGCCGCTACTGGAGTGATGAAAGAGAGAGAGAAAGATAGAGAGTAGAGCAAAGCAGAAACATGCCTGTTCGGACTGGAACAATGTGTGTGTGTGTGTGTGTATGTATGTATGTATGTATGTATGTATGTATGTATGTATGTATGTATGTATGTATGTATGTATGTATGTATGTATGTATGTATGTATGTATGTATGTATGTATGTATGTGTGTGTGTGTGTGTGTGTGTGTGTGTGTGTGTGTGTGTGTGTGTGTGTGTGTGTGTGTGTGTGTGTGTGTGTGTGTGTGTGTGTGTGCGTGTGTGTGCGTACGCCTGTCTGTGTCTTAGCCTGTATGTGTGTGTATATGCCTGTGTGTGTGTATGCCTGTCTGTGTCATAGTCTGTATGTCTGTATGTCTGTGTATGTCTGTGTATGCCTGTGTATGTGTGTGTTTATGTATGTGTGTGTATGTATGTGTGTTTCTTCTCTTGCATGTGTGTGTATGCCTGTGCTGGTGTATGTGTGGTGGCTCCCTTTGAGCTCTCAGCCAGAACTGGGTCAGAGTTTAAAGGAATCTGCTTCCCATTTGAGGGCTAGCGTCAGCCTCACCATGGTTAATGACAGGGGGCTTTGCCTTCCCCTCGTTCCCCTCGCCCTGAGCCATGGAAATCACAGCGTGGAGAATGAGAAAAGAGGAGAGGAAACAGAGAGAGACAGAGCAAGAGAGAGAGAAGGATCATTATTACAACACTGTATATAGACATAATATGACATTTGAAATGTCTTTATTCTTTTGGAACTTTTGTGTAATGTCTACTGTTAATTTTTTCTTGTTTATTTCACTTTTATTTATTATCTATTTCACTTGCTTTGACAATGTAAACATATGTTTCCCATGCCAATAAAGAATAAAGCCCCTTAAATTGAATTGAATTGAAATTGAATTGAGAGAGAGATATGGGAGAGAGAGAGAGAACGGGAGAGAGAGAGAGAGCGAGTGAGAGAAAGACAGAAAGACACAGAAAGAGAGAGAGAGTGAGAGAAATACAGAGAGAGAGAGAGAGAGAGAAAGACACACAGAGAGAGAGAGCTGAGAGTGCTGAGACAGCTCCCAGCTAACATCAGTATCTGCTGCAGAAGAGCTACGCAAAGCAGCAGTCGTTCTCCAGACTCCATAGTCTGTCCTCTGTGCGACGGACTGTCCTTTAAATTCAAGAATGTCTCCTATGACCAAGAGAGATTTCCCAATCTAGGACCAACGCACAGGACTAACTTCTCAATGAGGGAGCAAGAATGACACTTTCATCATAAGGGCTTTTTCTCTCTGTTTTGGTAACTCTGTAGATCCTTGTGATGCTTCATTCTAAGGTGAGGCCAAATTCAATGGAGAGTGTCAGCCCCTTGTACAATCCCCACAGCTGTTGTCAAGGCCCAGCGTTTTTAACTAGAGCAGCACATCAACAAAATAAAGCAACATACTGTCTCACCCCGTCCACCCGCCCCCACCCCAGATCCATCATACAGTGGTGCATCCTGAGAGAGGGGCCAAGTGTCTGCTCATTGGGCAATCAGTGGAGCCGGTCCATATGGCACAGATCAGAGGGGTGTCTCACAGTCGGGCAGGCGCTCCTCATTTTATTTCCAAGCGGATCTGTTAATTGGCCAACCAGATCAGAGGCGATATTAAAACCCAATTAAAATGATATAGGGACAGATTGCCAAGTGATGGGGACAGTAATGGGAACAGCGAAGGGCGCTACAGTGGCTGTAAATGAGTATCATGGTGGATGTTGTCATCTCTCTCTCTCTCTCTCTCTCTCGCTCTCTCTCGTTTGTCTGTCTGTCTGTCTGTCTTTCTGTCTGTCTGTCTGTCTGTCTGTCTGTCTGTCTGTCTGTCTGTCTCTCTCCCTCTCTCTTTCTGTCCTGAACCCATCTGAATAAGTGACGAGGCTGGTGAGGACAGGAAACCAGTGAGCACATTAGCTCCGTAGCCTCCAGGCTTCACTGTCATTACTCTCAGTAACACCAATTTAGGGGTTGGATCTGGGGGATGTTTTAGCTGCTCTACGGTTCATCCTACCACCCGTGTCAGTGTAGTCACTGAGATGGCTGCTGTGGTTTCTAGACATCCTCTATGGGTGGCTTCTGTCCTGGGTGCTCTCTCTCAACTCCACTCCTCACTCATCTCTCTCTCCTCCTCTTCTTCCCTCTTTCTCTCTGTCTCTCTGATTCTCTCACCCTCAAGTGGGTTGTCATTGTTTGGATGTGCGTGCGTGCGTTCATGTATATGTTTGAGTGTGTCTTTTCTGTTAGTGTGCGTGACTGCGTGCATGGGTGTGTGTGACTGATCTGCACGACACAGAGTTTAATTTGTTGGGGGAATATTATTGTACCAGCGCAGCCCTTTGAGCAGCACCTGCATGCCAAGTTTGCCTAATCATGCAAAAACAGCAGAAAAATGCATTCCAGCTGTCATACCTATCCCAGAAGACAGAGGACGAGATTTGAGAAATAATGTTAACTGTTTCAGGACCCCAAAGATGAGGAAATAAAAGAACCAAACAGCTATATCCTTCTATTGAAACTAGATGTCTTACTGCCTAAATCTGATCATGGTGAAAAGACACCTCTATCTCTAAAAGCTCAACCACATCAGCTGATGGTCAACGCTCCCAAGTGGCGCAGCGGTCTAAGGCTCTGCTTCTTTTAGTGCAAGAGGCGTCACCACAGTCCCTGGTTCGAATCCAGGCTGAGTCACATCTGGCCGTGATTGGGAGTCTCGTAGGGCGGCGCTCAATTGGCCCAGCGTCGTCGGGGTAGGCGGTCATTGTAAGTAAGAATTTGTTCTTAACTGACTTTCCTAGTTAAATAACAAAAGTGGGTAAAAAAGTCCTACAACAATTATAGCTCGTATTTTCCATTAGTGTTGAGTAGTTAGCTTGTTAATCTGTTGTTGCTAATGCCCGTTGAGTTGGAACAGAACGCTTGGTCACCACCAGCAGTGACAGGGCTGCGTTCAGAAGCTTCGTGTTGGGGTTTCGTTAACATCTGGACAACAGTGGAGGTTTTGCAACGAGGAAGGACGAGGATAGCCCCGAGCTGAAACAACTTCCTAAAATATTAAGCGAGATTCCAATGACACAAATTACAAACCCGGCACGAATGGTCTTGGACTGCTACCAAGAAACGTCGAACAAGTTATTTGTCTCGAATGTACTTAAGAATTGAAGCTTTAAAACCTATGGGAATCCGTAGACTACTTGAGGATAACTGAAGCATCATGGCTATTTATCAAATCACATATCAATAAATGAATGGATTGGGTTTGTGATCTGTGTGATTATGTTATGACAGCTAGGACGTTACAGACCTGTTATTAGGACATAGCTTCGTTCCAAAGGGTTTGACTGTAGCCCAGCAGTAAGCATTGCAGAAAACCCAGCGTCTACTGACTCAACCTCACTCTCTCGTTCTCTCTCTCTGTAATATTGTGGTCGGCCTTTGATATCCGATGGCTGTGATTATGTAGTCAGCTGCAAGATGGATGTTTGAAATAGTGGTTTAATGGTGAGCTCAACTCACTGTGTTCATTTGAAATAGCGGAGAGTGACGTGTGTACGGCTCACCTATGAGGAGAGAAGAAGAACATGAAGGTAGCGAGGGTTTTTATAGCCAGCTGGTTGAAAGTCGTGTTACACACACACCCTCCTACGTGGACACACAACACACAAAAACACACACACACACACACACACACACACACACATACACAACCCCCCCCCCCCCCCCCCCCCCCCCCCCCCCCCACACACACACAAGCAGCACACACACACACTCCCAATAAGTGGCCTATAAATAACCAAGAGCTACTTTAGTCAATCACCTGACAACAGTACAGTAGCAAACCCAACCAATGGTCCCAGATGGCCCTAGCGATACCCCACACCCCTAAATCACCCTAACAGCTCCATCCCCACCACCTTTAAGCACACTTCCACCCTCCTAAAGAGGGGCCATAACTTTAAAAGGAGGTGACACAGGCTTCCCACACTTCCCATTACCAGAAACAACAACACTCTCCACTCCCCCTTTTACGGCCTTATCGACAAGAGCCCTGTGTTTTATGTTTAACAAGGGGGCAGTTCAATAGTTGAATTGTTCCTCGACTCCTCGGCTCCTCTTGCCTTTGTTGATGTTGTTGTTGCTTCGTCGTATATTAAAATGGCTCCTTACTGTGGGGACCAGTAAAACAGATTGTCAATGGACTCCCAGACGTCCAGGGGTCAGTAGTGTTTGATGGCCATGTGATTTGTTTGTTCAGCCCCGATGGCCCTTCTCTCCTGGCGGTAGGGACTGAGAGGAGGGACGGACGGAGCTCTCAGCTCCACACTCTCTGGTGCTCTCCCCTTCACCAATGAGCCATTTAATCCCCTTCCTACAGCTAAATCAACACCCGCTTCACACACACACCGAGCAGACACACACACTCTAAGAGGCTGAGGGGACCGTCACTGCCAGTGTCAGGGTTCATAGGGACACCGACCGTAAAATATGTGTGTGTCTGTGTGTGTCTGTGTGTGTGTGTGTGTGTGTGTGTGTGTGTGTGTGTGTGTGTGTGTGTGTGTGTGTGTGTGTGTGTGTGTGTGTGTGTGTCACTGTCCTCTCGTTTACTTTTTGTATTTTATGTCTTTTTTTGTATATATTCCAATTTATTTTTCAATCTCTTTTTCAATTTTTAAATGAAATATACCTTCTGGTAATCTGCCTCACTCAATGTGACAGGGATCCGCTATTCTTTTAGACCCTATAGCCAAACCATTCATCAGAAGGTAGCCAGCTAATTAGCTAAGTTACTAGCCATTTAGTCATTGTTAGCTACTGCTAGCGGCCTTTATCCTCTGCTCAGGCACCAGACGTTTTTTTAGCCTGGATAATACCTGCCAGCCTCGGACTGTTTTTCTCCACTACAACGTCAGATTCCTGCCGACCATTGATCATCACAGCTAGCTATCTTCAACTGAGTTACCCAGCCCTGAAGCTAGCCCTGAGCCAGGCGCATCTCCCGGCTAGCAAACGAAATTCCCACAACTACAATACCTCTTTCGCCATCTGGCCCGGTCCCTTCGTCGACACGGCGCCCCGCCGTACCACCACGACTGGTCCGCAGACGTAATTCCATCAGCTGTGCCTTCAACCGGCCTTTGCCGGACGACGGAGCAGACGCTTCTACTTACCCCGGACTGCTAACTTTAAACGCCGTGTCTCCCACGTGCTAGCGTACCAACGACTACCTAGCTGCTTCCCTGTTTCATCTATTGCTGTACACTGGACCCTATGATCACTTAGCTACATAGCTGATGCCTGCTGGACTGTTCATTTATCACAGTACTCCACTTTGTTTACCTTTGTTTATCTGTCGCCATTATTCATCGCCATTTTACCTGTTGTTGTTGACTTAGCTGATTAGCTGTTGTCTTACCCAATGTTAACTTAGCTAGCTCTCCCAATCAACACCTGTGATTGCTTTATGCCTCGCTTTATGTCTCTCTCAAATGTCAATATGCCTTGTATATTGTTGTTTAGGTTAATTATCATTGTTTTAGTTTACTGCGAAGCCCCTAGTCCCACTGTACATGCCTTAGATACCTCCTTTGTCCCACCTCAAACACACATGCGGTGACCTCACCCAGTATAACCAGCATGTCCAGAGACGCAACCTCTCTTATCATCACTCAGTGCCTGGGCTTACCTCCACTGTACCCACACCCCACCATAGCCCTGTCTGCACATTATGCCCTGAATCTATTCTACCACACCCAGAAATCTGCTCCTTTTATTCTCTGTCCCCAACGCACCAGACGACAAGTTTTGCAAGCCTTTAGCCGTACCCTCATCCTACTCCTCCTCTGTTCCTCGGGTGATGTGGAGGCTAACCCAGGCCCTGCATGTCCCCAGGCACTCTCATTTGTTGACTTCTGTAATCGAAAAAGCCTTGGTTTCATGCATGTTAACATCAGAAGCCTCCTCCCTAAGTTTATTTTACTCACTGCTTTAGCACACTCCGCCAACCCCAATGTCCTTGCCGTGTCTGAATCCTGGCTTAGGAAGGCCACCAAAAATTCAGAGATTTCCATACCCAACTACAACATTTTCCATCAAGATAGAACTGCCAACGGGGGAGGAGTTGCAATCTACTGCAGAGATAGCTTGCAAAGTTCTGTCATACTTTCCAGGTCTATGCCCAAACAGTTCGAGCATCTAATTTTTAAAATGAATCTCTCCAGAAATAGGTCTCTCACTGTTATAGACCTCCCTCAGCTCCCAGCTGTGCCCTGGACACCATATGTGAATTGATTGCCCCCCATCTATCTTCAGAGGTCGTTCTGTTAGGTGACCTAAACTGGGATATGCTTAACACCCCAGCAGTCCTACAATTTAAGCTAGATGCCCTCAATCTCACACAAATTATCAAGGAAACCACCAGGTACAACCCTAAATCCGTAAACATGGGCACCCTCATAGATATTGTCCTGACCAACTTGCCCTCCAAATACACCTCTACTGTTTTCAATGAGGATCTCAGCGATCACTGCCTCATTGCCTGCATCCGCTCTGGGTCCGCGATCAAACGACCACCCCTCATCACTGTCAAACGCTCCCTAAAACACTTCTGCGAGCAAGCCTTTCTAATCAACCTGGCCCAGGTATCCTGGAAGGATATTGATCTCATCCCGTCAGTTGAGGATGCATGGTCGTTCTGTAAAAGTAATTTCCTCACCATCTTAAATAAGCATGCCCCTTTCAAAAAATGTAGAACTAATAACAGATATAGCCCTTGGTTCACTCCAGACCTGACTGCCCTCGACCAGCACAAAAACATCCTGTGGCGGACTGCAATTGCATCGAATAGTCCCCGTGATATGCAACTGTTCAGGGAAGTCAGGAACCAATACACGCAGTCAGTCAGGAAAGCAAAGGCTAGCTTTTTCAAACAGAAATGTTCATCCTGTAGCTCTAACTCCAAAAAGTTTTGGGACACTGTAAAGTCCATGGAGAACAAGAGCACCTCCTCCCAGCTGTCCACTGCACTGAGGCTAGGCGACATGGTTACCACCGATAAATCCGTGATAATCAAACATTTCAATAAGCATTTCTCTACGGCTGGCCATGCTTTCCTCCTGGCTACCCCAACCCCGGCCAACAGCTCCGCACCCCTCGCAGCTGCTTTCCCGAGCCTCCCCAGCTTCTCCTTTACCCAAATCCAGATCGCAGATGTTCTGAAAGAGCTGCAAAACCTGGACCTGTACAAATCAGCTGGGCTAGACAATCTGGACCCTCTCTTTCTAAAATTATCCGCCGCCATGGTTGCAACCCCTATTACCAGTCTGTTCAACCTCTCTTTCATCTTTCTCTTTCGTCCGAGATCCCTAAAGATTGGAAAGCTGCCGTGGTCATCCCCCTCTTCAAAGGGGGTGACACTCTAGACCCAAACTGTTACAGACCTATATCCATCCTGCCCTGCCTTTCTAAAGTCTTTGAAAGCCAAGTTAATAAACAGATCACCGATGAGGTAGGGGATGAGGTTAGTTGGATGAGGTAGTTGGGTGAGCTATTTACAGATGGACTGTATACAGGTGCAACGATGGGTAAGTAGCTCTGACAGCTGATGCTTAAAGTTAGTGAGGGGGAAATAAGACTCCAGTTTCAGAGATTTTTGCAATTCGTTCCAGTCATTGGCAGCAGAGAATTGGAAGGAAAGGCTGCCAAATGAAGAGTTGGCTTTGGGGATGACCAGTGAAATATACCTGCTGGAACGCGTGCTACGGGTGGGTGCTGCTATGGTGACCAGTGAGCTGAGATAAGGCGGGGCTTTACCTAGCAAAGACATAGATGACCTGGAGCCAGTGGGTTTGGCGACGAATATGAAGCGAGGGCCAGCCAACGAGAGCATACAGGTCGCAGTGGAGGGTAGTATATGGGGCTTTGGTGACAAAACGGATGGCACTGTGATAGACTGCATCCAATTTCCTGAGTAGTGTTGGAGGCTATTTTGTAAATGACATCGCCGAAGTCAAGGATCGGTAGGATAGTCAGCTTTACGAGGGTATGTTTAGCAGCATGAGTGAAGGATGTTTTGTTGTGAAATAGGAAGCTTATTCGAGATTTAATTTTGGATTGTAGATGCTTAATGTGAGTCTGGAAGGAGAGTTTACAGTCTAACCAGACACCTAGGTATTTGTAGTTGTCCACAAGTCAGAACCATCCAGAGTAGTGATGCTAGATGGGCGGGCGGGTGAGTTCAGCGATCGGTTGAAGAGCATGCATTTAGTTTTACTTGCATTTAAGAGCAGTTGGAGGCCACGGAAGGAGTGTTGTATGGCATTGAAGCTCATCTGGAGGTTTGTTAACACAGTGTCCAAAGAAGGGCCAGAAGTATACAGAATGGGCTCGTCTGCATAGAGGTGGATGAGAGAATCACCAGCAGCAATAGCGCCATCATTGATGTATACAGAGAAAAGAGTCGGCCCGAGAATTGAACCCTGTGGTATCCCCATAGAGACTGCCAGAGGTCCGGACAACAGGCCCTCCGATTTGACACACTGAACTCTATCTGAGAAGTAGTTGGTGAACCAGGCGAGTCAGTCATTTGAGAAACCAAGGCTGTTGAGTCTGCCGATAAGAGTGCGGAGATTGACAGAGTCGAAAGCCTTGGCCAGGTCGATGAAGACAGCTGCACGGTTTTGTCTTTAATCAACGGCGGTTATGATGTCGTTTAGGACCTTGAGCATGGCTGAGGTGCACCCATGACCAGCTCAGAAACCAGATTGCATAGCGG
>NC_138292.1:63130000-63180000 GCF_965601325.2 Salmo salar
GAGAAAGAGAAGGAGAGGAGAGAGGAGAGAGGAGAGAGAAGACAGAGAGAGAAGAGAGGAGAGAGGAGAGAGAAAGAGAGAAAGAGAGGAGAGAGAAGAGAGGAGGAGAAGAGAGAGAGGAGAGAGAAGAGAGGAGAGAGAGAGAGAGAGAGGAGAGAAGAGAGAAGAGAGAAGAGAGAAAGAGAGGAGAGAGGAGAGAGGAGAGAGAAAGAGAGGAGAGAGAAGAGAGGAGAGAGAAGAGAGAGAGGAGAGAAGAGAGAAGAGAGAAGAGAGAAGAGAGAAGAGAGAAAGAGAGAAAGAGAGGAGAGAGGAGAGAGGAGAGAGGAGAGAGAAGAGAGAAGAGAGGAGAGAGAAACAGAGAGAGAAGAGAGGAGAGAGAAGAGAGGAGAGAGGAAAGAGAAGAGAGGAAGAGAGAAGAGAGAAGAGAGGAGAGAAAGAGAGGAGAGAGAAAGAGAGAAGAGAGAAAGAGAGGTGAGAGAAAGAGAGGAGAGAGGAGAGAGAGAAAAAAGAAAAGAAGAGAAAAACACTTTTAGGTAAATGAATGAAATCCCCTCAGACACTGAGAGGAAGCTGGCTTCTCTTTTCTTTAGTCGCGACTTCCCTCCCTCCCTCTCTCTCCTCCCTCTCTCTCTCTCCTTCCTTCCCTTCTCTGGCTACTGAGGAAGGCTGGAGGATATTGTAATATACTGCTGTATATGAGCCAAGGTGTACGTAATAAGAATGTTTGTAATGTCTTGAAACACACTCTTGGTAGTTGACCACGTTTTTTTTAAAGCACGATAAGTAACTGTTGAAAAAGGAGTCAGGACAGTCCAGAATCGGCACCATCATCTCTGAATTGCTCAGGAGTACTTTAACTGTCAGATGCATACAAGGCATCTACACCATCCACTAGTTATTGATGATGGTGAACCACTTGTTTAGCTCCTCTCTCCTTTCCTCTCCCTCCCATTGCCTCCAGCCATCGACCCCCCCCCTCCCCACTGCTCCTGACTGGTCAGAGAGTTGGCGTGTCAGGGAGGGATAGAGGGGAGGAGGAGAAACCTTGGCCTTGTGGCCTGACCCCAGCTGTCTGGGCCTGTCTGGGCCTATCCACCCTGTGCATCTGTGCATATGCACTTGTGTGTGTATGTGTGTGCATGCGTGCATGTGTGTGCGTGTGACGGTCCGAGACTACCATTGTGCTCCGGGGGCCAGGGGTATACGGTACCAAGGCATGACCAGAGCAGAGTGACAAGTATTGATCATCGACCAGCACACATGCTTAATGCCTGTGTACCTTAGGGAGGAGGGGTCTGTCTGGCTGGAGAGAGAAAAAGAGAGCGAGATAGAGAGAGATGCATTTTACATTCCCTTGTATGCCTCCACTTTGAGAGTGATCACATAGGGACGATTGTTTTCAGCTCAACGTGAAGTGTCTATTCTATTCTATGTCTAGTCCAGACCATGGCTAGGATCCACCCTATAGGTCAATATTAATACCTCGTAAATCATCCCTTTATTACGTCAAATCTAATTCCCCATAGAAATAGAACTAACAGCATGGCCTTACTGACCTGAACGGGGAAATACAGTGGTTATAATTCTATTATTATCACCTCATTAGCTGAACGGCTCTCATTGGACGGATGCTGTTTACACTGGAGTGGTGAAGAATGCTGTGACATCATCAGAGGGGGAGAGAGAGGTGCATTTTTCGGGGGTCCCCCTTCTTCTCCCCACTACCCTGATCCTCTGTTCTTCAGTGTGGGACGGCCTCCTCGCCAGCTCAGACAAATTGATTTGCAAAGGTCCGGAGCTGCCAGGCCCTGTGAGCCCCTTTATGCATACAGAACGCTCCCCTCACAGTAACACAATGACAGAGTCCAACAAAAGAGGAGAGGAGAGAGGGATGAGGAGGGGTGTGTGTGTGTGGGGGGGGGGGGGGCACCAGGCCAAACTCAGCAGGACAGGGGGAACTGGGCTGGTTCAGAGTCCATGATACAACCCTCTCCCCTCCACCCTCTCCTTGGCCCCCTGTCCCTGTCTGGTTGGAAAGGTCAGTGTGTGTCTGGGAATGGGGTCCCAAGACCCCCACCCCCCACCCCCCCAACCACCAATACCCCCCTAGCCCTCACCCCCGCCCCTTCTCTTCTTTATTGAAGGATATTATTATTCGGCAACACTTAATACATACAGGCTGGAACAACACGCACACACACACACACACACACACACACACACACACACACACACACACACACACACACACACACACACACACACACACACACACATCATATGTACACAGGGTGTGAAGGGTCTCTTCGATTGAAAGGGAGGGCAGTTTGAAAGACATTTATATGTGTTGGTCAGCCTCGACTGCCCCCCCCCGTGACCCCCACCAGCTCTGGTCTGAATAAAAGAACGATCACATTCACATGGAGAAAACAGACCATTATTACGGCCCCTTTGTCTCCTTACCATGTAAATAACAACTCAGTAGCCCCCTTCCCCCCCCCCCCCCAAAGTTACTATAACAATATACATGATTAGAATCAGAATATTCAGATTTATCATAATAATACTGATAATGACACAGTTAGGATCATTCCCAGACTAGTTACACTTTCCCAAACGTTTACTGAGCTGTAGTGCTGCGTGCTTACAGACATGTATAGAGAATAGGAACTTATGGAATCAAAAACATCTCAAAGAATGAACTTGACCCTTTCAAAGTTCCTGGTGTGTGTGTCACCTTACACCATCATGTCTTCTTAACGTGGGTCATCTGTTACAACTGCTCTAAGTGACTGGTAGCTTCTAGTTCGTCTGCTAGGAGGAGAGAAGGCA
This sequence comes from Salmo salar, assembly GCF_965601325.2. Lineage (NCBI taxonomy): Eukaryota > Metazoa > Chordata > Actinopteri > Salmoniformes > Salmonidae > Salmo > Salmo salar. The sequence goes on from NC_138292.1 coordinate 63,132,833, forward strand.
GGACAGATGTACAGTTATTGAGTTTACGTGTGTGTGTGTGTGTGTGTGTGTGTGTGTGTGTGTGTGTGTGTGTGTGTGTGTGTGTGTGTGTGTGTGTGTGTGTGTGTGTGTGTGTGTGTGTGTGTGTGTGTGTGTGTGTGTGTGTGTGTGTGTGTGTGTGTGTGTGTGTGTGTGTATATCCGTTCCTGTGTGTTCATGTGCGTCCCACTGCTCTGTCTGGTCTTCTTCTCTTTCTCCTGAAGCCCCTGAGACTCTACAGCAGTAGTAGAGTAGAGGACGGAAACCCCGACACCCTGGTTAGGAACTGGCTGACCCTGGACTAGACTATCCTAGCAGACTACCAGAGAGAGGGGGAGGGACAAGGGGGGAGGTCTGTGGAGAGGGGAGACCAGGGGTCCAGCTGGCTAGAGGACGGGGGAGAACCCCACCTCTGCTCTCATTCCCCCTCCCTCCCCCATTCCCCCTTCCTGTCCATCGTCAGCTCTTGCACTTTGAACTCGGCAGTAGGAATGTTTTTTAGCATCCGTGGGCCAATATAAGTGTAGGTCTGGTTAATGGTGTCTCCTTCACTCGTCCTCTCTCTCTCTGCAACGTTTCACTACTAACCGGTGTTTTTATTGTGCTGGTTTTCCTGTATGAAGGGACCTCCCTCTCCGGTAAGGACGTCCCCTGCACCAGCTGCCTTGAGGGAGGGAAGTAGCAGACACAACACAGAGACAGAGAGAGACGGCCCTGGCAGCGGACAATGAACTAGACAAATAAATCACTAGCCATGTGTGAAGAACAGAAAGAGAGGGAGATAGATAGAGAGAGAGATAGATATGAGAGACAGAGCGAGAGATAGATATGAGTGTCACGTCCTGACCATAGAAAGATGTTATTTTCTATGGTAGAGTAGGTCAGGGTGTGACAGGGTTTTTTCTTCTATATTTTCTATTTCTATGTTGTCAGGGTCTACTTTTTGTATTTCTATGTTGGGGTTTTGTTTGGGATGATCTCCAATTAGAGGCAGCTGGTCCTCATTGTCTCTAATTGGAGATCATACTTAAGTAGGTGTTTTTCCCACCTGGGTTTGTGGGAGATTGTTTCTGTTAGTGTATGTTTCTACTCTGCGTCACGGTTTGTTGTTTTTGTTCGTTAAGTTTATTGTGTATGTATTGCAAAGTTTCACAGTGAAAATAAAATGTGGAACGTCACACACGCTGCACTTTGGTCCGCTTCTCCTTACGACAACCATGACAATGAGAGATCGAGAGAGAGCTCGAGAGAGAGATAGATATGAGATATAGATATGAGAGATAGATAGATAGATATGAGAGATATAGAGATAGATATTAGAGATAGAGAGAGAAAGATATGAGATATAGATATGAGAGATAGAGATAGATAGAGAGATAGCTATTAGAGCTAGAGAAAGATATGAGATATAGATATGAGAGATAGATAGAGAGATAGATATGAGAGATAGATATGAGAGATAGAGAGATAGATAGAGAGATAGATATTAGAGATAGAGAAAGAAAGATATGAGATATAGATATGAGAGATAGAGAGAGCTAGATAGATATGAGAGATAGAGAGATATGAGATATAGATATGAGAGATAGATATGAGAAAGAGTGTGTGCATTTGTCCATGTGAGTCTGGGTTTGTGTCTGCGTACAGGACTGTGTGTGTGTGTGTGTGTGTGTGTGTGTGTGTGTGTGTGTGTGTGTGTGTGTGTGTGTGTGTGTGTGTGTGTGTGTGTGTGTGTATATATTGTCCATGTATGGTGTGGGTAGAGACAACAGGGCCAACAGAGGTTAGAGGTCACTAGGTCTGCAACCCTCCACTCTGTCTGGTAAGGGTTTCGGTCTCTGGGTCTACATGTCCCTGACGGTCACACACACACACACACACACACACACACACACACACACACACACACACACACACACACACACACACACACACACACACACACACACACACACACACACACACACACACACACACACACACACACCAGTGGTCACAAACACACCCCAGCAGCGTCCTGCTAGCCCAGCCAGCCCGTTCCTGCCCCAGACCTGCCCTTGATCCGGGTCACAGGAGACCCCATTCATCCCCATCCCCTCCCCTTTAGAACCCCCTGCTGCTTCTCCCTAGAACCCCCTCTGTGGTCCATCCCAGCCCCCATCTCTCCCCAGTCCCCATCTCTCCCCAGTCTCCATCTCTCCCCAGTCCCCATCTCTCCCCAGTCCCCATCTCTCCCCAGCCCCATCTCTCCCCAGTCCCCATCTCTCCCCAGCCCCCTCTCTCCCCAATCCCCATCTCTCCCAGTCCCCATCTCTCCCCAGTCCCCATCTCTCCCCAGCCCCCTCTCTCCCCAATCCCCATCTCTCCCAGTCCCCATCTCTCCCCAGTCCCCATCTCTCCCCAGCCCCCATCTCTCCCCAGCCCTCATCTCTCCCTCCTGGACTTAGACTGTTTAGAAAGATTAGGTTAATATGAATATCCAGAAACAGAAAGGGACCCCCAGACTGTGAACGCTATCAAAAGCATATTTGCATCTAATTCTCCGACCCCCCAGCCCTACTCCACACTCCCTCCGCTATGTCCGTCCTCCCCCCCAGCCAGTCGCCCCAGCCACCCCAGTCCAATTCCCAACCGTTACCCCAGCAAGGCAGTGTGTCCCCCAGACCAGACCAATCCTAGAGGGAATTATTTAGACTTAGCCATGATGAATAATGGATGGATATCTATCTAACCCTCTGGGCTTGGAACAGCCACCTCTCAATTGGCCTTGGCTTTGAGTCATTCACTGGCCATGTCTGTCTGTCTGTCTGTCTGTCTGTCTGTCTGTCTGTCTGTCTGTCTGTCTGTCTGTCTGTCTGTCTGTCTGTCTGTCTGTCTGTCTGTCTGTCTGTCTGTCTGTCTGTCTGTCTGTCTGTCTGTCTGTCTGTCTGTCTGTCTGTCTGTCTGTCTGTCTGTCTGTCTGTCTGTCTGTCTGTCTGTCTGTGCAATATATTGTCAATATATTGTCAGAGGTCAATACATTATGTTGTCAGTATATTGTCACAGTGTATGTTGTCATAAACAAGAGGTTAGGTTGGAGTTTCTGGGGAGCGTGGGAGAGTCGCTGAAAAGCAAAAGAGACACTGTCCTTTATTTTAAAATCTCCTTTTTTTTTTTTTTACACTTTATCTCTTTCACTCCCTCTGGTTTCCTCTCTCCTCCTCTCTTTCTTGTTTTCAATGGCACACTTAAAGGCATGGAGATGTCAGCCAGTGAGATGCACACACAAGGGCACACCTGTGTGTGAGAGGCCAGACCATCTGAATGGGACGAGTTCAGCCAATAGGGCTGTCTGTCCTCTCCGGGCCTCGAGGGCCGAGGGCCGAGTCTTTTGTGGCCCTTCTAAGGGCTGGGAGACACTTACACTTACAAACTCACCCCTGATTGGCCGGAAGACGAAATCCACCAAGGTGCAATTAGCAATTAGGCAAGACGTTTTATTTTGTGAGTGTGTGTTTTTGTGTACTCCTTATTGAGGTCTGGCTCGGGTTTCATGCTTTGTTTGTTTGTCCCTTTCAAGGAGCTCCTCCAGAGTAGCCCCACTCCCCTCTCCCCACTATCTTTGAACAGGCCACAGCAGCTGTGCAGCTAGGCTACATAAAAACAAGACAAGTTGACCACAATGACTGACAAAGTGCTTTGTGGGTCGAGGCCCATTCAGTTAGGGTTCTGCCAAGCACAAGTGTCTCAGGCAGCCCCCATAAAGGCCATAGAACCAGGGAATGGGTTATCCGAGGAGTGGCCCTCGGAAGGGACCCCTGGTTTACGGGGTGAGAGGATGGGGAGGCCTGCTGGTTAGGGGGTGAGAGGATGGGGAGGCCTGCTGGTTAGGGGGTGAGAGGATGAGGAGGCCTGCTGGTTAGGGGGTGAGAGGATGGGGAGGCCCGCTGGTTAGGGGGTGAGAGGATGGGGAGGCCTGCTGGTTAGGGGGTTTGAGAATGGGGAGGCCTGCTGGTTAAGGGGTGAGAGGATGCGGAGGCCTGCTGGTTAAGGGGTGAGAGGATGGGGAGGCCTGCTGGTTAGGGGGTTTGAGAATGGGGAGGCCCGCTGGTTAGGGGGTGAGAGGATGGGGAGGCCTGCGAGAGAAAGAGAGAAAATTAGGGTTAAGTGCCTTGCTCAAGGGCCCATTGACATATTTTTCACCTCAGGTATTCGAACTAGCGACCGTTCAGTTACTAGCCGGTAGGTAGCCTAGTGGTTAGAGCGTTGGGTCAGTCACCAAAAGGTTGCTGGATTGAATCCCTGAGTTGACAAGGTACAAATCTGTTGTTCTGCCCCTGAGCAAGGCTGTTAACCCACTGTTCCCTGGGCGCTGAAGATGTGGCTGTCGATTATTTCAGCCCCCTGCACCTCTCGGATTCAGAGGGGTTGGGTTAAATGTGGAAGACACATTTCAGTTAAATACATTCAGTTGGACAACTGACTAGGTATCCCCCCCACTTATTCTAAATGCTAGGCTACCTTAGGTAGTCAGGTTATTAGGTGTTTTCCTGACCAGGACAAACTATGGCCTGAGGTTTCTGTTAAGGTCACATGGTCAGGCATCAGGCAATGTGCATGTAATGTACTAGGTTGAAAGGTCAGTGGACTGCCCCACGCCCAGTTACAGAAATCTGCAGTGTCACTCCTTAATAGCACAGAAAAAGACAGGGGCTGAACTTTGGCCCTTTATTGATGGGGCTGTAAACTGGTGCCCTACTGTCTATTACTGTACTGTACTGTACTGTACACACAGCAGAGAGAGAGAGAGAGAGAGAGAGAGGAGAGAGAGAGAGAGAGGGCGAGAGAGAGAGAGGGTGAGAGGGAGAGAGGGTGAGAGAGAGAGAGAGAGAGGGCGAGAGAGAGAGGAGAGAGAGAGGAGAGAGCGAGAGAGAGAGAGAGAGGGCGAGAGAGAGAGAGAAGAGAGAGAGAGAGAGAGAGAGAGAGAGAGAGAGAGAGAGAGACAAAGGGCCGAGGTCAGCGATAACATTACCGTTTTTACAGGCAGTTGGGACATTGTGCCACTTTGAGCTCCACGCTCCTGGTTCAAGGGCAGACTATGACCTAATTTCCTGTTCCTGTTAGGGGCGGACGGACTCTGAAATCTACCCCCCTCCGGGCGAACTAACCGACACCTGCGTCCTGACCCGTGGAAAGCCCTAGAACACTCTGACTCACTAACTGACAAACGTGTGACAATACGCTAAACTGTGAAAACATGATGTATGGTACAGACAGAAACAGACTGTTCAATACAGGTCAACGTTGTCCCAAATGCCCCCTAAAAAGCATGTCTTGGTGCCGCAGACACAGGGCCAAAGTTGAAACGTTTCTGTAACCAGTCCCGCCTCTGCGAGGAGTTGTGTTTAAACTGCTGCAGGTCATTTCCTTTGCCTAAAGCTCTCAAAGGAACATTTCACAACCCAAAACCACCAGTCCATTGCCAAGACTTATTTTTCTCCCCCCACATATTGGCTTTGTCCCAAAATGGCACTCCATTCCCAATAAAGTGCACTACCTTTGTCCAGAGCCGTGGGCCCTGGTGAAAAGTAGCGCACTATAGGGAATAAATAGTGTTCCATTTGGGACGGAGCCACTGTCTCACACTTGAGTTGTCAGATGTTTCTGAAGGGGGTTCTGTGATCTGCTATACGCTTTACTCTTCTGGCTCCTTCTTCTCTCTGTGTGGCCATGGATGGGGAAGAAGCCCCGACAGGGCCGACAGCCATGGATCCCCCTCTGCGTGCCTGGCCACAGCCCCACACAGAAGCCACATGGTGGGGGAGGATGTGGGGGAGAGAGTGGGGAGGGACAGGGGGAGGGAGAGGGGCAGTTGGAGGGGAAGTTGATGTGGGGGGAGGGAAGAGTTTCTATACTTTTTCTAGCGGTTTTCTCTCTATCCCTCTCTATCTCTCTATCTCTCTTGCTCTCTCTCCCTTTCTTTCTCTCTTTTCACCCATCCCCTCTCTCCCTAACCCCCCCCCTCCCCCTCCCACCTTCCCCATCTCCCTCACCCTCAGACAGACATGGCAAACCTCCTGGACGTTTCCTTTCTGCCGGCCTGCTCCAACAAAGGTGTTCAGTCATGTGAAACCTAATCTAGAACCCCGCAAAAGCTGACCTGTAACCCCTTCCATCTTCACACAAGGAGAGAGGGAGAGGAGGAGGGCAGGAAAGAGGGAGGCTTTTGGGAAAAGGTCACATTCCCCAAGACACTGTGTGCACACGTGTGTGTGTCTGTCTGTCTGTGTGTGTGTGTGTGTGTGTGTGTGTGTGTGTGTGTGTGTGTGTGTGTGTGTGTGTGTGTGTGTGTGTGTGTGTGTGTGTGTGTGTGTGTGTGTGTGTGTGTGTGTGTGTGTGTGTGTGTGAGCGCATGTGTTGGTGCATGTGTGTGTGTGTGTATGTGTGTCCGTATGCAAGTGTGATTGATTGGGTGTGTGTGTGCACTTATCAGTGCCTTCAGAAAGTATTCACACCCCTTGACTTTTTCCACATTTTGTTGTGTTACAGCCTGAATTTAAAATGGATTAAACTGAGATTGCTTTACCACTGGCCTACACACAATACCCCATAATGTCAAAGTGGAATTATGCTTTCTGAAAAAGTCAACATCAAATATCCCTTTGAGCGTGATGAAGTTATTAATTACACTTTGTATGGATACAGGCGTCCTTTCTAACTCATTTGCTGGAGATGAAGGAAACTGCTCAGCGATTTCATCATGAGGCCAATGGTAACTTTAAAACAGTTACAGAATTTAAGTGCTCCACATTACTAACCTAATTGATAGAGTGAAAAGAAGGAAGCCTGTACAGAATAAAGATATTCCAAAACATGCATCCTGTTTGCAACAAAGCACTAAAGTAATACTGCAAAAAAATGTGGCAAAGCAATTAACTTTTTGTCCTGAATACAAAATGTTATGTTTAGTGCAAATCTAATACAACTCATTACTGAATACCACTCTCCATATTTTCAAGCATAGTGGTGGCTGCATCATGTTATAGGTATGCTTGTTATCGTTAAGAACGGGTGCATTTTTCAGGATAAAAAAGAAAGAGAATGGCGCTAAGCACAGGCAAATTTCTAGAGGAAAACCTGGTTCAGTCTGCTTTCCACCAGACACTGGGAGATGAATTCACCTTTCAGCAGGACAATAAAATACAAGGGCAAATCTATCTATCAAATCTTACCAATAAGATAGTGAATGTTCCTGAGTGGCCGAGTTACAGTTTTGACTTAAATCTACTTGAAAATCTATGGCAAGACCTGAAAATGGTTGTCTAGCAATGATCAACAACCAATTTGACAGAGCTTGAAGTATTTTTAAACAATAATGAGCAAATGTTGCACAATCCAGGTGTGAAAGCTCTTAAAGACTTACATAGAAAGACTCACAGTTGTAATCACTGCCAAAGGTGCTTCTACAAAGTATTGGTTCAGGAGTGTGAATACTTATGTAAATGAGATATTTCTGTATAAAAAAAATGTCTAAAAACATGTGTTTGTATAGATTGGTAAGAAAAAAAATATTGAATCAATTTTGAACTCAGGCTGTAACACAGAGAAAATGTGGAATAAGTCAAGGGGTATGAATACTTTCTGAAGTCACTGTGTGTGTCCCAAGTTCTCTCACGTCACCCCGCTCCTCCGCTCTCTCCACTGGCTTCCAGTTGAAGCTCGCATCCGCTACAAGACCATGGTGATTGCTTACGGAGTTGTGAAGGGAACGGCCCCTCCATACCTTCAGGCTCTGATCAGGCCCTACACCCAAACAAGGGCACTGCGTTCATCCACCTCTGGCCTGCTGGCCCCCCTACCTCTGAGGAAGCACAGTTCCCGCTCAGCCCAGTCAAAACTGTTCGCTGCTTTGGCACCCCAATGGTGGAACAAGCTCCCTCACGACGCCAGGACAGCGGAGTCAATCACCACCTTCCGGAGACACCTGAAACCCCACCTCTTTAAGGAATACCTAGGATAGGATAAAGTAATCCTTCTAACCCCCCCCCCCCCCCCCCCTTAAAAGATTTAGATGCACTATTGTAAAGTGGTTGTTCCACTGGATATCATAAGGTGAATGCACCAATTTGTAAGTCGCTCTGGATAAGAGCGTCTGCTAAATGACTTAAATGTAAATGTAAATGTCACTCTATGTGCCTGTATGTCCTCAAAGAAGTCTGCATTTCTACTCTCCTGTGTGTGTACCTGTGCCTGTGTGCCTGTATGTGTGTGTGTTTGCGAGAACACACCAAACACTCCCTCTCCTCTCCACTGAGCGTTGTAGCCTCTACACAAAACACAGACTTTGTTTTCTTGCTCCACCAGACCGCTGCTCTTGTTTGGGCAGAGCTCTCCTGGCCTCTCCACTCCTTCAACCTTACTGACAATCCTGACAACTATGTGAGGTTCTCTCCCTCTCCCTCTCCCTCTCTCCCTCTGTCAGCTGTCCAGGGTGATTAGGGCTTTTATATTGTTCCAAGAACCCACTCTTCTCTTCTTCTCCTCTCCCACTCTTCACTTCTCTCCTCTTCAGTCTGCAGCTGAAATCAGGCTCTCTTCTTCTTTTCTCTTCAGGCTACGAGACCACTACTAGGAGAGATGATAGATAGATAGATAGATAGATAGATAGATAGATAGATAGATAGATAGATAGATAGATAGATAGATAGATAGATAGATAGATAGATAGATAGATAGATAGATAGATAGATAGATAGATAGATAGATAGATGATAGATAGATAGATAGATAGATAGATAGATAGATAGATAGATAGATAGATAGATAGATAGATAGATAGATAGATAGATAGATAGATAGATAGATAGATAGATAGATAGATAGATTTTTTTACAGGGGTGGAGAGGGGATGAGAGAGAGAGAGCGCTATGGGAAAAGTATATCTGCAATGCATGGATTATTTGGTGGCGGGATTTGTGGGGGCATAGCATTGTTTCTCCACTGACATTGAACTTGGGATATGGGAGACAGGGGGAAATCCTTCCCCTACCCTCCCTAAGCAAACACACACACACATACACAGACACAGATGCATGCACAGACATGCACACACAGCACCTTCTTCCACACCTCCCACTACCCCCACCCACACACAGCACCTTCTTCCACACCTCCCACTACCCCCACCCACCCACAGCACCTTCTTCCACACCTCCCACTACCCCCACCCACCCACAGCACCTTCTTCCACACCTCCCACTAACCCCACCCATACACAGCACCTTCTTCCACACCTCCCACTAACCCCACCCATACACAGCACCTTCTTCCACACCTCCCACTAACCCCACCCACACACAGCACCTTCTTCCACACCTCCCACTACCCCAACCCACCCACAGCACCTTCTTCCACACCTCCCACTAACCCCACCCATACACAGCACCTTCTTCCACACCTCCCACTAACCCCACCCATACACAGCACCTTCTTCCACACCTCCCACTAACCCCACCCACACACAGCACCTTCTTCCACACCTCCCACTACCCCCGCCCACACACAACACCTTCTTCCACACCTCCCACTACCCCCACCCACACACAGCACCTTCTTCCACAACTCCCACTACCCCCACCCACACACAGCACCTTCTTCCACACCTCCCACTACCCCCACCCACACACAGCACCTTCTTCCACAACTCCCACTACCCCCACCCACACACAGCACCTTCTTCCACACCTCCCACTACCCCCACCCACGCACAGCACCTTCTTCCACACCTCCCACTACACCCACACAACACCTTCTTCCACACCTCCCACTACCCCCACTCACACCCAGCACCTTCTTCCACACCTCCCACTACCCCCACCCACACCCAGCACCTTCTTCCACACCTCCCACTACCCCCACCCACACATCCCTACAACTCGGCTTCATCTTAACTGTCAACACCTCACCAAAGCAGGAACCTCTATCTGTGGACTTTAATCTGGCCCTGCTCGCCAAACATCACTGGCTAGGACCAGAGGAACGATTAGTCTGTCATGAGGGAGGGAGATAGAGAGGGAGATAGGAGACGGGGGAGGGAGGGAGCAAGGTCAAATAATGAATGCATACGAGACCTAGGAAGAGAGAGAGGGAGGGACTGAAATATAGAGGGGAGGAGCGGTAGGGAGGGAGGGAGGGAGGGAAGCGGTTGGAGATATAATGCAGACACCCAGGTGACCAGACAAGACCAGAGACCAGAGATAAGGGAGTTGAACTTCCACCCCGTCTGACAACGACGACTCAAGTACAGCCGGGCAAACGCACCTGGCAGACGCTATCGCATGCAGACACACACACACAGACACACACACACTCACACACAGACACATGCATAACTCTCTATGGGTGGTGATGATATTCCAAGACAATGAGGTGTCATAGTTGTGTATTAACTGCAAGTGTGTGTGTGTGTGTGTGTGTGTGTGTGTGTGTGTGCATGTTTGCATGTGTGAGTGTCATCCCAAATTAATACCGTAGTTATTTAGGTAAACAACCAACAATTCCATAAATGTATGTAATACTTTTTATTTTTCATTTTTTCAAGACAAAATGGCTGAGTGTAGAGAATAACGCAGACAACCGTTGTTGAAAAAAGAGTGGCATCTCCAAAAGAACAAGAACTCAACAGAAGAGAGTAGAATTCCCAGAAACTGAATGGTGTGGTCAATGACATTTGGTCATTAAAAATAAATTAAAAAAACATCAGATATTCAACAAGAGAGAGAAAATGTATTGATTCCTAGCTGTGTGTGACTCTGTTTTGAACAAAGTTGTGTATAGTCATAATAAATAGGGACGTCCACTGTCGGAGGCCAAGTTCAAGTTCAGTTCAGAATAATCAGCGTTTAGAACAGACAGAAAAAAAATGGCTGAAAACCGCAAACGTACCAATGTAACATTGTCATGTACACAAAACATGTAGCCTACTTTACTTTACCAGCTCAAGCAGGCTTGTCTTTTTCCCACACCAATAATTTCTGTTTTCATTAGAAATGTTTTGCAAATGAGATTTACCACTTAAAAAAAAACATAAAGCACCATGTACTGTTTAGCAATGAAAAATAGATTAACAAAAAAAAAAAAATGTTAAATTGATTTCCAGATTGATGTTTTTTTTAATCAATTGACTGCATAATGACTAGAATAGTTCTTCATTCATTGTTATGACTGGAATGTGGTCAGGTGGTCGAGAGGAACGGACAGTAAAAAGTTACACTACCAAGAACCCAACAATAGCTTGTATTACTGCATATAAAATGGCAGGAGAGGAAAAAATATATATAAAAAAACCACAAATAAAAGATATATACAACCACCTGTGTTACCATGTTGTGGCACATTCCGACGGGACTGCTTGAAAAAACCATTACATGGCTTCTCTTATCCATAGAATGCCACAACGTTTCAATTTTCAAAAACATACTTAACTTTTGTTCAAGCATACAAATTATTCACACTATAATAGTATTATCCTGCCAAATTAAGAAAATATATACGGTGGCAGCTTGTTGGGCGTTTTTTTCTTCAACTACTGAAAAGAGTACATTGAAACCTTTTAAAGAGAACAAGCGAACAGTTAAAAATACAGGCTTCAACATAAATACTAGAAGTGCCTACGCTAAGTGAACATTAATTTCAAATACCATTCTAAATACAGGAAAAAGTAGACCGTAAATGTGTATTTTAGCATAGGAACATGAGTGTGCATTTTCCTATGTTTTTTAAGTTCTCTCTATATATTCACATATAATCATAAAATCTCTCGCCGATGAAAATGTTGTTAAACCTGAAGACCTGTGTATAGCAAAAAGGCAAAAAGATGAGAGTCATGTTCATTTCATATTCATAATATAGTGATAAAATCTTGAGCATAATCATCAAGATTTAACGAGAAACCAAAAAAATATAATCAAAACAAACTTAAATAAAGTCTCCCCTAAAGATATTGAAGTGTTACTTTAAAAAACAAAGTTTATTTTTTCATTTTTATAAAATTTGTAGTAGGAAAAAAAATCTTGCCCTATTTGAGCAGCAAGGTTTCTTTCTTTCTTTCTATCTGAAGCAGGAGGGAGTATGGCGGTTCCTGCATTGATACTGTATTACCCAGAGGCCCCAAAAACTGCTAGGCCCCCTGGGAAACAAAATGGCTGGCGATGGTTTCTCGTTTCACTCTTATCTGCATGAAGCAATGACACCACATCAATCGGTCTGCATTAGAGCAAAGTTTTCCCTTGAGTGTCCACCTGTAAACTGGGAAAATTGAACAGTGCACATATTTCATCCTGGGAAAAGTCCCAGTTCTTATTATTTTATACTCAACCGACTGTACCTCCGATTAGAGAGACAGATACAGGATCCAAGGCAGAGTGACAAGTGCTTTACCAACAACATTATGAAAGGGGGGTTGATGCAAGTCTGTAAAATAAAAACAACAGCTGTGAGGTGTAACGTGTCAACTCAAAGAGCACAAAACGATGTGAAAGATTCAAATTATGTCAAAATCGAGCGGGGGATGTGTTTTACTGAATACACTTCTCAAAATTGTTCTTAAATAAAAAAAAATGAATTTCCAATATCAATTAGTTTAAGAGGCAACATTTCAGCTTTTAGGAAATCTGATATAACATGCGGAAAAAAAGAAAAAAGAGCTGATTAAAAAGCTTATAATGCATAAAAAAATTATGAATTGATCAAAATCTGGTCATTCCTTGCCCCCAACCTCACCCCCTTTTCAAAATCAGCCTGACATGTCAGAACTAAGAAAAACAAGTCTTCAGGTGCCCAGCCGCCACAGCAACACACTGTCATGGCCGACTCACAGAAGATCCCAGCAACAAGGACAACAACATAGTTTTGTGCTACTTACAAAAAACTGTAAAACCTTTCATTTCAAAACAAAACACTCTAACACATTAAGAGCTTAAGTTTACAGAATTATAACAACTCATTATTACATTTAGTACCCCTATGTAAGGTACCAAACAAAACACAAATAAAACCCTTTATATAAACACCACATAATCCCCAAATAGCATGTAGCTAGCATGCCAGTAAACAGAATGAGCATCTGAAGTATATTATACAATGAGTCAGGCAGATAAAATGATTTACCAGAAATATATATTTTTTGTTTCAACTGGTTCCTTGTGTTTCGCTGGGTCACGGAGGACGATGTCATATTGTACAGGTGCTTGATGCAAGAACCTGTTTTTTCCTGTTAAACACATGTCCGCTAGCTATCGTTTGTAGCTGAATCTCCGAGCTTATAGCAAAAAGGAGGATTAACTAATGCAGGTAAAATATTCCAAGGCACAATTATTTTGCTTTTTCAAACGATAACTATTCATTTCAAATTGACCACCACTATATCTTCTAAAAGAAAATGTTATGTTGCTAAGTGGCTACCATTTCCTAGGCAAACCCAATTGATATTCTTAACCCAGTAATGGACAGAAAATATTTTTAAAAGACTAGTCAAAATTTGACCCTGCTTTTTGTAGCTAGACCATTCAAACTGCCCACCATGTTTCCAACACCAAACTGTACAAGATATGTAAAACAGTATGTATATGCAGCATGGGGGTTTTCTTCCTCTTATCTTTTTCTTTTTTTTTAATCAAAAGTACCAACCAACAGCAACACAATTACAACCAACCAACCAATGAAGGACAATGTTCTCTAAGTAGCCAAAACACACTGAGCATGCCGTCCAGTTACAAAAGTACAAAACATGTAAATTATTGCACAATAGAAAGACTGAAAAGTTTTTGTGTCCGATGCAATAGTATTGCCCCAAATATGGATCAGCTTTTTCAAAGGTACGGGGTTTTTAACTGGTGTCTAACCCCTGTCAGTCTCCCCACCTTTTGCCATGATTCAGCGAATCAGGGAGCTGTCCTGCCTCCCCTACTCAGTCTTAATTTCCAGGGTGGTTGGCATGGGTTGATCGCTGTGCCACTTCTTCATGTGTTTCTCTAGAGTGCTGTACACACTGAAAGGCATGTGGCAGATTTCACATTTATAAACGTCCTTGCCCATCTGGCCGTGCGTCTTCATGTGGCGAGTGAGCTTGCTGCTCTGGGCGCAGGCGTAGCTGCACAGGTCGCACTTGTAGGGCCTCTCTCCCGTGTGGCTGCGCCGGTGCACTGTCAGGTTGCTGCAGTTCTTGAAGATCTTGCCGCAGTACTCGCACGTGTCGCTCCGCCGGCTGCCATCCTTGGAGCTGGGGCGCCCACCGCTCCCTGACAGGTGGGGGGTGCTGGCCCCACTGCCCGTCCCGCTGTGGCCCGAGGCCCCGCAGCCGCCGTCCAGCTCCTCTGGAGGCGTGGAGTAGCGCAGGCTGCCGTTCTCGGAGGAGTGCTCGGAGGATGTGGCGAAGGGCGATTGTATGGTGGAGTATTCTCCAAAGCTGAGTAAGGGGTCCTTGAGTTGTCGAGAGGCGGCGTAGCCGGCCAGCCACTGGGAGTAGACGTTATCTGTGTTGGGGATGGTAGGCGTGGGAGGATCCAGTTCTTTCTCCACCTTGATACGCTTGGTCATGGTGCTGAGGGAGCCGGGGCTCCCCATCAGGAGCTTCCTGGTCAGGGCCTCATTAGAGAGAGGACCCAGGCCATTGGCCATTGGGGTGGTGCCACAGACCTCGTCGGCCCGGTCCGACTCCAGGGCCAAGTCCTCTTCACAGGCGTCCCGGGGAGTGCTCCGTCGGTGGGGATGGGAGTGGGGGTGGAGGGCCTGGCTGTTCTGGTGGTGCCGGGCCCCTTCCAACAGCAGGCTGAAATGATAATCGTTCTTCTCACCTTCCTCAGTCTCCATCTCTTCCTCTGCCTCCTCTCCTTCTTCCTCTTCTTCCTCCTCTTCTTCCTCGTCTCCCTCTTCCTCTTCATCTCTCTCCTCCTCCTCTTCTTCCTCTTCCTCCTCCTCACCATTCTCAAGCAGCCCGTTGTTCTCGCTCTTGAACTTGGCCACCACGGACTTGAGGGCGCTGGTAGCGCTGCCCACCAGGTCGCTGGTGCCTGGGTCGGGTGAGCTGGCAGTGGACAGACCGTCATCCGACTTGGCGTTGAGGGAGTTCTTCTGAGAGTGCGTCTTCATGTGGCGCTTCAGCTTGCTGGCCTGGGTGCAGGCGTGGTTGCACAGGTGGCATTTGTAGGGCTTCTCTCCTGTGTGGCTACGCCGGTGCACAATCAGGTTGCTCTGGAACTTGAAGGTCTTCCCGCAGAACTCGCACGACTTGGCCTTGAGCGGCGTGGTAGGCTGGGCCGGGTTGGGGGTGGAGCGGAAGCCGGACGAGGGCGACTGGGAGGTGGAGAGAGGAGGCGTGGCCGAGAAGGGGGGCTTGGAGCCCGGCTGGAAGGGCTGCAGCAGCCGTTGCATAGGGCTGGGCTTGTTGGGCGACAGAGGTGGGGAGGCCCCCGTGGGGTTACCCGCCAGCTCCCGCAGTCTCCTTGAGAAGTCCATTGTGGGCGGTGGGTCCAGGACGACTGAGTTGAGCCGCATCACCCTGTCGAAGGCGCTCGGGTGATGGGTGGCCAGCGCCAGGTTCTCCGGGCTCAGGTGGTGCCGTGGAGGCGGACTAAACAGAGGAGGCGTCCGGGGGTAGCGCCCCTCGTGGGGGACAGAGGCGGCCCCTTCCCGGCCAGACCCGGACCCAGGCAATCTCAGCAGACTGAAGGGGCTCCCATCGGCCAGGTGGACACCGTGGAGGGGGGGCTGGGAGGTGCAGTCACCTCCCATCCCGGGCGGGGCGGCTACCCTGGGGGTGAGGGGGCTGCCTGGCTCACTCTCCAGATAGATGCGGAAGCCGTGGGTGTTCTGGGCGTGCTGGAGCAGGAACCAGGCACTGCTGAACGGATGCTTGCAGGTCGTACACGTGTAACTACTGGGCTCATCCTTATCTGAGAGAGAAAGAGAGAGATAAGAGAGAGAAAGAAGAAGGGTTACTTGACTGAAAGAGAATGAGGACCTCTGGGATTGCTAGACCGTAACACTTCATATTTCAGTTCGACACCAAAGATATCCATTGTATTTGATAAATAATTCAGCTTCAGTTTTTACTAGCTTAATTAATACACTGAGACTTAAACATGCATTCAATTACACAGCCCATCTAAAACAACACCAGCAACGAGATCTCAATCAGTGTATACAATTTACACAGACGAGGAGGTAATTAGGAATATTTTAAACAATAATTGAATTTCAATGGCCCTTGCACGATGACCTGAGATTTGCCTGACAATGCGTTTGCAATCTCGTTAAACACACTCAACCATCCTCCATAGATGTGTTTAGAGAATTAGAGGGGCTAAAGTAGAACATGTATCTGATGCTGACACATTTACATTTCACATTTTAGTCATGTAGCAGATGCTATTAGCCAGAGCGACTTACAGTTCATCTTAAGATAGATAAGTGGGACAACCACAGCCATAGTAAGTACATTTTTCCTAAACAAAGTAGCTAACTGCAAAGTCAGAGCTAGTAAGGGGGAAAAAAGTTACTGAAATACATTTAATATATACACTGTGTGTGTATATATATATATAATATATAATATATATATATAATATATATATATATATATATATATATACACACACACACACACACAGTACCAGTCAAAAGTTTGGACACACCTACTCATTCCAAGGTTTTTCTTTATTTTTACTATTTTCTACATTGTAGAATAATAGTGAAGACATCAAAACTATGAAATAACACATACGGAGTAACCAAAAAAGTGTTAAACAAATGAAAATATATTTTATATTTGAGATTCTTCAAAATAACCAGCTTCATGAGGTAGTCACCTGAAATACATTTCAATTAATTGTTAAAAGCTAATTTGTAGAATTTCTTTCCTTCTTAATGCGTTTGAGCCAATCAGTTGTGTTGTGAGAACGTAGGGGTGGTATACAGAAAATAGCCCTATTTAGTAAAAGACCAAGTCCATATTATGGCAAGAACAGCTCAAATAAGCAAAGAGCAACGTCAGTCCATCATTACTTTGAGACATTAAGGTGGGTCAATCCGGGAACTTTTCAAGAACTTTGAAAGTTTCTTAAAGTGCAGTCGTAAAAACCATCAAGCGCAATGATGAAACTGGCTCTTATGAGGACCGCCACAGGAAAGGAAAACCCAGAGTTACCTCTGCTGCAGAGGATAAGTTCATTAAAGTTACCAGCCTCCGAAATTGCAGCCCAAATAAATGCTTCACAGAGTTCAAGCAACAGACACATCTCAACATCAACTGTTCAGAGGGGACTGCATGAATCAGGCCTTCATGGTCGAATTGCTGCAAAGAAACCACTACTAAAGGACACCAATAAGAAGAAGAGACCTGCTTGAGCCAAGAAACACGAGCAATGAACATTAGACCGGTGGTCTAATGAGTCTAAATGTTAGATTTTTTGAGAAGCAGAGTAGGTGAATGGATGATCTCCGCATATGTGGTTCCCACCGTGAAGCATGGAGGAGGAGGTGTGATGGTGTGGGGGTGCTTTTCTGATGACACTGTCAGTGATGTATTTAGAATTCAAGGCACACTTAACGAGCATGGCTACCACAGCATTCTGCAGCGATACGCCATCCCATCTGGTTTTCGCTTAGTGGGACTATCATTTTTTCAACAGGACAATGACCCAACACACCTCCAGACTGTGTAAGGGCTATTTGACCAAGAAGGAAAGTGATGGAGTGCTGCATAAGATGACCTGGCCTCCACAATCACCCGGCCTCAACCCAGTTGAGAAGGTTTGGGATGATTTGGACCACAGAGTGAAGGAAAAGCAGCCAACAAGTGCTCAGCAGATGTGGGAACTCCTTCAAGACTGTTGGAAAAGCATTCCAGGTGAAGCTGGTTGAGAGAATGCCAAGAATGTGCAAAGCTGTCATCAAGGCAAAGGGTGGCTACTTTGAAGAATCTCAAATATAAAATAGATTTGTCACGCTTGTCGTTGGAAATGGAGGACCAAAACGCAGCAGGTATGTGCAGGCTCATCTTGACTTTTATTAACTATCAAAATGAACACCCAAAATAACAAACATAATTATGATCGACAAAAACAGTCTGGTAAGGCCCAAGGCTACACACAGAACAATCACCCACAAATCACACACACAAACACACCCTAATATATGGGACTCTCAATCAAAGGCAGATAGACAACACCTGCCTTCAACTGAGAGTCCCAACCCCAATTAACCAAACATAGAAACACACACACCAGACTAACCATAGAATACAAACACATAGACCATCAACCAAAAACTCGGAAATACTAAATCAAACACCCTTTACACAAACACACCACCCTGAACCACATAAAACAAATACCCTCTGCCACGTCCTGACCAAACTACAATACTAATTAACCCTTATACTGGCCAGGACGTGACAATATTTTGATTTGTTTAACACTTTTTTGGTTACTACACAATTCCATATGTGTTATTTCATAGTTTTGATGTCTTCACTATTATTCTACAATGTAGAAAAAAGTAAAAATAAAGAAAACCCTTGAATGAGTTGGTGTGTCCAAACTTTTGACTGGTACTGTATATATATATATATTAGCACTGAATACAAAAAAACAAGGCCAGGTGTTAAAAAAATGGATAGTTTCATCTCTAAAAGAAAACACACAAAAAAGGAGAGAGCCAGAGAATGATTTGAGGGTGGTGCTATGAAAATGCATTTCATGTATTATTATTCTATTTGGGATAGTTTCATGGTTTATAGCTTTATTTGAAATCCTCTCAGGTGAATAGAAAAGAAGAATAGAGAAAGGAGAAGTGAGATATGCAAAGTAAGTAGCACATTCTCTACACCACTCCTCAAATGTGCCTCTTCTCTTTCATCTCTGCTTTCATTTCTTCTCTCCTTTTGTTTCTTATCCTTTTTTCTGTTTTGTTTTATCTGTCAGGCAGGCAGGCAGGCTAGGCAGACACTTAACCAAAAACATGAATGTGCTGCCAGCTATTAAGATTAGCCATTGCTAAGATGGCGGACGGGGCAGAAGCCCAGCCTTGCTGTACCCCACTGTGGCTGAGGAGGCTATGGGTGAGGAGGACACGGTGCAGGCTGGGCTCCTGCTGCTAGAGCAGCCTGAAGGAGGAGAAGAAGAATGCGGTGAAAAACAGATTCTCACGTGTCTGCCTCCCTGCCACCCTGGCCCTCTCATGACAATTCCACTCAAAGAGTCACTCTTTGATATGTACGGCCCTTGTCAATGATATAGCTATACCCATTGATCCATTCATCCCTCAGCTTTATAGCAAACTGAGTGGGGCTGCCGTTTTGTTGTTTTTCGAAACAAGGGGTGGGCCTTTAAAGGCCAGCAAGCAACGGGGAAATGTGCACCCAATCAAAGGCAGCTCCACAGAACCTTTCTTTTTCTTCACTGAAAAGAGATCTGGGGGGCTGGCAAATTATGGATCATTACAATCTGCAAAAATTACAGTTAATTGCTGCCACCTGCAAGGGGCTCTGACCTCCTATGGATTTTTTCCATCATAAAAAGGCAATTTGCCCACGTTCTGCCTTTCCACATACTCACATATAAAAATGCACTGCGTTTTTTGGGGGTCATTATATTGGCTGAAGTAGTGGCGGTATAGCAGCCTATACATCTTATGTATTTCCAACATGTTTTTTTACTGAATGAAACCAAAGACACATATTACTCTTAAAACGTTCATTTACAACCAAGCTTTGTTGTCGAGTTCTGCTTGGATTCTATGGTGATCTGCAACCCTGCCCTGACAACACGTGTCAACCTACAGTCTCCCTATGTGGGGAAACTGATAGAAATGCTGCTGTTATTGAAAAGGACGAGGCAGGAAGAGAACGGCTCACGTGGCGTATACACCTTCTCTTCCTCTGAGACCTACACCTGTCTATCTGTCGGAGGAGGATCGAGGCACAAGCGTGGGGTAGCACGGCGTGAAGGTGCCAGGCGTGAAGGTGCCATTCTTAATGGCTGCCTGAGACGACAGTCGTGAAGGACAGCGGAGCGCCACAACACGGCCGGCCCCTAAATCATTTGCCTATACGTCAAAAACATCCATCTCTCGCTGTGTAATCATCTGGTCCAGATGACGTTTGAAACCTCCCTGATCACGAGACGACAACACAGAACAGTGTGGATAATTGATGCCCTCGTCATATTGATTGGCACCGAGTCAGACCAATGTGACGTACCCATTCCCACCCGCCTGTCCGGCAGACACACAACAACAAAAAGAAGATATCTAAATTGGCCTTGACTAGACTATGGGTGCTTTTCAAATGGCACTCTATTCCCTATATAGTTTTGACCAGGGCCCATAGGGGGCCATTTGGCACGCAGCCTATCCCTCTCTAATGATCCCGGCTCAAAGGGAAGGATAGTGTGTGAGGAAGCAGAGAAACACATCCTGACAGGGCATTTGATGGCCTTGAAGATTATAAAAAGGGAAGGAATATGTGAGCTTGGGGGAATTATCTTCTGAAATCGTCTCTGGTTTTCTCTAGTCCTCCAATGGAAAGAAAAAGAAGAGAACCCTTTCAGCAAATGGTCTCTAGATTGTAGAAGCTCTAAAGCTAAAACTAAGTCGAGGTCCCTTTGAAATAGGACCAGGAGAGGAGAGACTGGGCTGAAACCAAGGCTGGGGAGAAGGCTTATGGAGATAGGGGGAGGGGAGAGGAGAAAGAGAAAGAGAGAGAGAGAGAGAGAGAATAGAAGAGATAGAGAGAGAGAATAGAAGAGATAGAGAGAGAGAGAGAGAGAGAATAGAAGAGATAGAGAGAGAGAATAGAAGAGATAGAGAGAGAGAGAGAGAATAGAAGAGATAGAGAGAGAGAATAGAAGAGATAGAGAGAGAGAGAGAGAGAGAGAGAGAGAGAGAGAGAGAGAGAGAGAGAGAGAGAATAGAAGAGATAGAGAGAGAGAATAGAAGAGATAGAGAGAGAGAGAGAGAGAGAGAGAGAGAATAGAAGAGAGAGAGAGAGAATAGAAGAGATAGAGAGAGAGAGAGAATAGAAGAGATAGAGAGAGAGAATAGAAGAGATAGAGAGAGAGAGAGAGAGAGAGAGAGAGAATAGAAGAGATAGAGAGAGAGAATAGAAGAGATAGAGAGAGAGAGAGAGAGAGAGAGAGAGAGAGAGAGAGAGAGAATAGAAGAGATAGAGAGAGAGAATAGAAGAGATAGAGAGAGAGAGAGAGAATAGAAGAGATAGAGAGAGAGAATAGAAGAGATAGAGAGAGAGAGAGAGAGAGAGAGCGAGAGAGAGAGAGAGAATAGAAGAGTTAGAGAGAGAGAGAGAGAATAGAAGAGATAGAGAGAGAGAGAGAATAGAAGAGATAGAGAGAGAGAGAGAGAGAGAATAGAAGAGATAGAGAAAGAAAGAACGAAAAGAGGAAGAACAGAAAAGATGACAAGCCTACCAAGGACATTGCAGCCCGTTGCAACACAAAGCAGAAGAGGGCTATTACAGTGTCTTTCTCTGTACAATGCACTGCTATCACCAGAGAATATGATCCGCAGCCATGCAAAGAACACAAGGCCAAATGGGAAAGGACATGTTAAACATCAAGATATTGCCCATATGGCCCATTCGGCAGGATCACATGTATTCCAATACTGTCTCAGCCAGTCAGACAGAAGGAGACTAGGTTGGACTAGACAAAGCAATAGTGATGGGATGATTATAAACAGTCTAGTCTAGGGAGGTGCTGCAGCCTGCAGCCACTTTGTACACGCAGATCCAGACCTTCTCATTGTTCCCCTGCTGCAATATGCACCTCCACACCCCCTACTCCCAACCCTCCGCCCCTGTAACCCCTCAACCCCCTACACTAGTGTCAGTCCCAGCCAGACCCCATCCACCCCAACTGAACCCCTACCACTCAAACACAGCGACACACAAACAACAGCCATTGGCTACAATCAACAATGACCTTGAACCCTGAGGTAACAAGTTCACAACGCCACGGTAACAACTGTCCTTCCCCAAGCCAACTTTCTACTGTTCCTGCAAGGACTTGACTTTTCCACCATTTTGTTTTGTTCTTGACCAACCCCTGCTAAGTCTCCCCCTCCTCCTCCCGACCGTCCCAACTGGCTCTCACAGATATTGGTCATTGAGGTAATGGAGGAATGTTGTTATAGGATTAGCAAGGCATCGAAGGAGGACAGAGAGAGGCAGGAGGACACTGTATGTCAGCTCAGTCGTTTTGGACTTCCACCTGAAAAGTGAAACCTGAAACGGTCCCTGCCAATATTCCTAAGTGTTTATGGGTGTTGGTAGGAGTGATCGGGGAGGATATGGAGACCTCTTCAGAGTGCTGTGATAGAAAGTGTTAATGTGACTACTAGTCTGTTCATGTCATTTGTGGATTCATGGACAGAGACTGGTGATGGAGGAGGATGGGGAGGTCCAGTCTGCCATTAGCCATCCCGTGTGTGTGTGTGTGTCTGCCCTCTCTCCATCAGTATTCACCCCAACGCGGTGGGTCCCAGCTGGTCGCGGCCCTGCTCGCTCGCTCTCACACACACACACACACACACACACACAGACACACACACTCTCCCAAACACACTCACACACTGTTGCCTTTGTCCCAGGCCAGACTACTTTGTGGCGCACTGAGCCACTGGCCACCAACAAAGAGCCTGTTTGACCAACACTTGTTCTGAAACAAAGCCTGATGCAGGAAATGCGGCTTACCAACAAGAAAACACAGTGAGGGAGAAGAGAGAAGGGGAGAGCTATCCGGGGATTCCAGGTTTGAAAAACCAGACATTAGTGTGGCAACAGCAAGGTCCAGTCAGACTACTAACCCACTGACTACACACATCAAATGGAAAGGAAAGAAGAGAGTCTGAGAGAAAGAGAGAGAGAAAAAAAAGGAGTGCGAGAGAGAGAGCGTGCAGAAAAAGACAGACTAGACACATCACAAGGAAAGAAAAGAGTCAGAGAGAGAGAGAGACCGAGACAGAGAGAAAGAAAACTTGGCTGGCATGAAGGGAGATTTACTGTGAGATAACTGACTGCGTGAAGCCTGGTGGTCTTTGGTTTGGGCACTAGCTCTGTCTAGCTGTGTACCGTGCCAGTAAGTAATGTGTTCTGTGTTGGTTAGACTCTCAAATCAGACTGTCATACTTATTACCTTTCCACAGTCATGAAAGATGATAGGAGCAGCCAGGACCGGGACTGTGTTTCTCTGACCCACTAGAACCATTAGACAGATGATAGGAGCAGCCAGGACCGGGACTGTGTTTCTCTGACCCACTAGAACCATTAGACAGATGATAGGAGCAGCCAGGACCGGGACTGTGTTTCTCTGACCCACTAGAACCATTAGACAGATGATAGGAGCAGCCAGGACCGGGACTGTGTTTCTCTGACCCACTAGAACCATTAGACAGATGATAGGAGCAGCCAGGACCGGGACTGTGTTTCTCTGACCCACTAGAACCATTAGACAGATGATAGGAGCAGCCAGGACCGGGACGGTGTTTCTCTGATCCACCAGAACCATTAGACAGATGATAGGAGCAGCCAGGACCGGGACGGTGTTTCTCTGACCCACTAGAACCATTAGACAGATGATAGGAGCAGCCAGGACCGGGACTGTGTTTCTCTGACCCACTAGAACCATTAGAGACAGATGATAGGAGCAGCCAGGACCGGGACTGTGTTTCTCTGACCCACTAGAACCATTAGACAGATGATAGGAGCAGCCAGGACCGGGACTGTGTTTCTCTGACCCACTAGAACCATTAGACAGATGATAGGAGCAGCCAGGACCGGACTGTGTTTCTCTGATCCACTAGAACCATTAGACAGATGATAGGAGCAGCCAGGACCGGACTGTGTTTCTCTGACCCACTAGATCCATTAGAGACAGATGATAGGAGCAGCCAGGACCGGGACTGTGTTTCTCTGACCCACTAGAACCATTAGACAGATGTTAGGAGCAGCCAGGACCGGGACTGTGTTTCTCTGACCCACTAGAACCATTAGAGACAGATGATAGGAGCAGCCAGGACCGGGACTGTGTTTCTCTGACCTACTAGAACCGTTAGAGACAGATGATAGGAGCAGCCAGGACCGGGACTGTGTTTCTCTGACCCACTAGAACCATTAGACAGATGATAGGAGCAGCCAGGACCGGGACTGTGTTTCTCTGACCCACTAGAACCATTAGACAGATGATAGGAGCAGCCAGGACCGGGACTGTGTTTCTCTGACCCACTAGAACCATTAGACAGATGATAGGAGCAGCCAGGACCAGGACTGTGTTTCTCTGACCCACTAGAACCATTAGACAGATGATAGGAGCAGCCAGGACCGGGACTGTGTTTCTCTGACCCACTAGAACCATTAGACAGATGATAGGAGCAGCCAGGACCGGGACTGTGTTTCTCTGATCCACTAGAACCATTAGACAGATGATAGGAGCAGCCAGGACCGGGACTGTGTTTCTCTGACCCACTAGAACCATTAGAGACAGATGATAGGAGCAGCCAGGACCGGGACTGTGTTTCTCTGATCCACTAGAACCATTAGACAGATGATAGGAGCAGCCAGGACCGGGACTGTGTTTCTCTGACCCACTAGAACCATTAGAGACAGATGATAGGAGCAGCCAGGACCGGGACTGTGTTTCTCTGACCCACTAGAACCATTAGAGACAGATGATAGGAGCAGCCAGGACCGGGACTGTGTTTCTCTGACCCACTAGAACCATTAGACAGATGTTAGGAGCAGCCAGGACCGGACTGTGTTTCTCTGACCCACTAGAACCATTAGACAGATGTTAGGAGCAGCCAGGACCGGACTGTGTTTCTCTGACCCACTAGAACCATTAGACAGATGATAGGAGCAGCCAGGACCGGGACTGTGTTTCTCTGACCCACTAGAACCATTAGACAGATGATAGGAGCAGCCAGGACCGGGACTGTGTTTCTCTGACCCACTAGAACCATTAGAGACAGATGATAGGAGCAGCCAGGACCGGGACGGTGTTTCTCTGACCCACTAGAACCATTAGACAGATGATAGGAGCAGCCAGGACCAGGACTGTGTTTCTCTGACCCACTAGAACCATTAGACAGATGATAGGAGCAGCCAGGACCGGGACTGTGTTTCTCTGACCCACTAGAACCATTAGACAGATGATAGGAGCAGCCAGGACCGGGACTGTGTTTCTCTGACCCACTAGAACCATTAGAGACAGATGATAGGAGCAGCCAGGACCGGGACTGTGTTTCTCTGAGCCACTAGAACCATTAGACAGATGATAGGAGCAGCCAGGACCGGGACTGTGTTTCTCTGACCCACTAGAACCATTAGACAGATGATAGGAGCAGCCAGGACCGGACTGTGTATCTCTGACCCACTAGAACCATTAGACAGATGATAGGAGCAGCCAGGACCGGGACTGTGTTTCTCTGACACACTAGAACCATTAGAGACAGATGATAGGAGCAGCCAGGACCGGGACTGTGTTTCTCTGACCCACTAGAACCATTAGAGACAGATGATAGGAGCAGCCAGGACCGGGACTGTGTTTCTCTGACCCACTAGAACCATTAGACAGATGATAGGAGCAGCCAGGACCGGGACTGTGTTTCTCTGACCCACTAGAACCATTAGAGACAGATGATAGGAGCAGCCAGGACCGGGACTGTGTTTCTCTGACCCACTAGAACCATTAGAGACAGATGATAGGAGCAGCCAGGACCGGGAGTGTGTTTCTCTGACCCACTAGAACCATTAGACAGATGATAGGAGCAGCCAGGACCGGGACTGTGTTTCTCTGATCCACTAGAACCATTAGACAGATGATAGGAGCAGCCAGGACCGGGACTGTGTTTCTCTGACCCACTAGAACCATTAGACAGATGTTAGGAGCAGCCAGGACCGGACTGTGTTTCTCTGACCCACTAGAACCATTAGACAGATGATAGGAGCAGCCAGGACCGGGACTGTGTTTCTCTGACCCACTAGAACCATTAGAGACAGATGATAGGAGCAGCCAGGACCGGGACTGTGTTTCTCTGACCCACTAGAACCATTAGAGACAGATGATAGGAGCAGCCAGGACCGGGACTGTGTTTCTCTGATCCACTAGAACCATTAGACAGATGACAGGAGCAGCCAGGACCGGGACTGTGTTTCTCTGACCCACTAGAACCATTAGACAGATGATAGGAGCAGGCAGGACCGGGACTGTGTATCTCTGACCCACTAGAACCATTAGACAGATGATAGGAGCAGCCAGGACCGGGACTGTGTTTCTCTGACCCACTAGAACCATTAGAGACAGATGATAGGAGCAGCCAGGACCGGGACTGTGTTTCTCTGATCCACTAGAACCATTAGAGACAGATGATAGGAGCAGCCAGGACCGGGACTGTGTTTCTCTGACCCACTAGAACCATTAGACAGATGATAGGAGCAGCCAGGACCAGGACTGTGTTTCTCTGACCCACTAGAACCATTAGACAGATGATAGGAGCAGCCAGGACCAGGACTGTGTTTCTCTGACCCACTAGAACCATTAGACAGATGATAGGAGCAGCCAGGACCGGGACTGTGTTTCTCTGACCCACTAGAACCATTAGACAGATGATAGGAGCAGCCAGGACCGGGACTGTGTTTCTCTGACCCACTAGAACCATTAGACAGATGATAGGAGCAGCGAGGACCGGGACTGTGTTTCTCTGACCCACTAGAACCATTAGAGACAGATGATAGGAGCAGCCAGGACCGGGACTGTGTTTCTCTGACCCACTAGAACCATTAGACAGATGATAGGAGCAGCCAGGACCGGGACTGTGTTTCTCTGACCCACTAGAACCATTAGACAGATGATAGGAGCAGCGAGGACCGGGACTGTGTTTCTCTGACCCACTAGAACCATTAGAGACAGATGATAGGAGCAGCCAGCACCGGGACTGTGTTTCTCTGACCCACTAGAACCATTAGACAGATGATAGGAGCAGCCAGGACCGGGACTGTGTTTCTCTGACCCACTAGAACCATTAGAGACAGATGATAGGAGCAGCCAGGACCGGGACTGTGTTTCTCTGACCCACTAGAACCATTAGACAGATGATAGGAGCAGCCAGGACCGGACTGTGTTTCTCTGACCCACTAGAACCATTAGACAGATGATAGGAGCAGCCAGGACCGGGACTGTGTTTCTCTGACCCACTAGAACCATTAGACAGATGATAGGAGCAGCCAGGACCGGACTGTGTTTCTCTGACCCACTAGAACCATTAGACAGATGATAGGAGCAGCCAGGACCGGGACTGTGTTTCTCTGACCCACTAGAACCATTAGAGACAGATGATAGGAGCAGCCAGGACCGGGACTGTGTTTCTCTGACCCACTAGAACCATTAGAGACAGATGATAGGAGCAGCCAGGACCGGGACTGTGTTTCTCTGACCCACTAGAACCATTAGACAGATGATAGGAGCAGCCAGGACCAGGACTGTGTTTCTCTGACCCACTAGAACCATTAGACAGATGATAGGAGCAGCCAGGACCGGACTGTGTTTCTCTGACCCACTAGAACCATTAGACAGATGATAGGAGCAGCCAGGACCGGACTGTGTTTCTCTGACCCACTAGAACCATTAGACAGATGATAGGAGCAGCCAGGACCGGACTGTGTTTCTCTGACCCACTAGAACCATTAGACAGATGATAGGAGCAGCCAGGACCAGGACTGTGTATCTCTGACCCACTAGAACCATTAGACAGATGATAGGAGCAGCCAGGACCGGGACTGTGTTTCTCTGACCCACTAGAACCATTAGACAGATGATAGGAGCAGCCAGGACCGGACTGTGTTTCTCTGACCCACTAGAACCATTAGAGACAGATGATAGGAGCAGCCAGGACCGGGACTGTGTTTCTCTGACCCACTAGAACCATTAGACAGATGATAGGAGCAGCCAGGACCGGGACTGTGTTTCTCTGACCCACTAGAACCATTAGACAGATGATAGGAGCAGCCAGGACCGGACTGTGTTTCTCTGACCCACTAGAACCATTAGACAGATGATAGGAGCAGCCAGGACCGGGACTGTGTTTCTCTGACCCACTAGAACCATTAGACAGATGATAGGAGCAGCCAGGACCGGACTGTGTTTCTCTGACCCACTAGAACCATTAGACAGATGATAGGAGCAGCCAGGACCGGGACTGTGTTTCTCTGATCCACTAGAACCATTAGAGACAGATGATAGGAGCAGCCAGGACCGGGACTGTGTTTCTCTGACCCACTAGAACCATTAGACAGATGTTAGGAGCAGCCAGGACCGGGACTGTGTTTCTCTGACCCACTAGAACCATTAGAGACAGATGATAGGAGCAGCCAGGACCGGGACTGTGTTTCTCTGACCCACTAGAACCATTAGACAGATGATAGGAGCAGCCAGGACCGGGACTGTGTTTCTCTGACCCACTAGAACCATTAGACAGATGTTAGGAGCAGCCAGGACCGGACTGTGTTTCTCTGACCCACTAGAACCATTAGACAGATGATAGGAGCAGCCAGGACCGGGACTGTGTTTCTCTGACCCACTAGAACCATTAGAGACAGATGATAGGAGCAGCCAGGACCGGGACTGTGTTTCTCTGACCCACTAGAACCATTAGAGACAGATGATAGGAGCAGCCAGGACCGGGACTGTGTTTCTCTGATCCACTAGAACCATTAGACAGATGACAGGAGCAGCCAGGACCGGGACTGTGTTTCTCTGACCCACTAGAACCATTAGACAGATGATAGGAGCAGCCAGGACCGGGACTGTGTTTCTCTGACCCACTAGAACCATTAGACAGATGTTAGGAGCAGCCAGGACCGGACTGTGTTTCTCTGACCCACTAGAACCATTAGACAGATGATAGGAGCAGCCAGGACCGGGACTGTGTTTCTCTGACCCACTAGAACCATTAGAGACAGATGATAGGAGCAGCCAGGACCGGGACTGTGTTTCTCTGACCCACTAGAACCATTAGAGACAGATGATAGGAGCAGCCAGGACCGGGACTGTGTTTCTCTGATCCACTAGAACCATTAGACAGATGACAGGAGCAGCCAGGACCGGGACTGTGTTTCTCTGACCCACTAGAACCATTAGACAGATGATAGGAGCAGGCAGGACCGGGACTGTGTATCTCTGACCCACTAGAACCATTAGACAGATGATAGGAGCAGCCAGGACCGGGACTGTGTATCTCTGACCCACTAGAACCATTAGAGACAGATGATAGGAGCAGCCAGGACCGGGACTGTGTTTCTCTGACCCACTAGAACCATTAGACAGATGATAGGAGCAGCCAGGACCGGGACTGTGTTTCTCTGAGCCACTAGAACCATTAGACAGATGATAGGAGCAGCCAGGACCGGGACTGTGTTTCTCTGACCCACTAGAACCATTAGACAGATGATAGGAGCAGCCAGGACCGGACTGTGTATCTCTGACCCACTAGAACCATTAGACAGATGATAGGAGCAGCCAGGACCGGGACTGTGTTTCTCTGACCCACCAGAACCATTAGAGACAGATGATAGGAGCAGCCAGGACCGGGACTGTGTTTCTCTGACCCACTAGAACCATTAGACAGATGATAGGAGCAGCCAGGACCGGGACGGTGTTTCTCTGACCCACTAGAACCATTAGACAGATGATAGGAGCAGCCAGGACCGGGACTGTGTTTCTCTGACCCACTAGAACCATTAGAGACAGATGATAGGAGCAGCCAGGACCGGGACTGTGTTTCTCTGACCCACTAGAACCATTAGACAGATGTTAGGAGCAGCCAGGACCGGGACTGTGTTTCTCTGACCCACTAGAACCATTAGACAGATGATAGGAGCAGCCAGGACCGGGACTGTGTTTCTCTGACCCACTAGAACCATTAGACAGATGATAGGAGCAGCCAGGACCGGGACTGTGTTTCTCTGACCCACTAGAACCATTAGACAGATGATAGGAGCAGCCAGGACCGGGACTGTGTTTCTCTGACCCACTAGAACCATTAGACAGATGTTAGGAGCAGCCAGGACCGGGACTGTGTTTCTCTGACCCACTAGAACCATTAGAGACAGATGATAGGAGCAGCCAGGACCGGGACTGTGTTTCTCTGACCCACTAGAACCATTAGAGACAGATGATAGGAGCAGCCAGGACCGGGACTGTGTTTCTCTGACCCACTAGAACCATTAGACAGATGATAGGAGCAGCCAGGACCGGGACTGTGTTTCTCTGACCCACTAGAACCATTAGACAGATGATAGGAGCAGCCAGGACCGGGACTGTGTTTCTCTGACCCACTAGAACCATTAGAGACAGATGATAGGAGCAGCCAGGACCGGACTGTGTTTCTCTGACCCACTAGAACCATTAGACAGATGATAGGAGCAGCCAGGACCGGACTGTGTTTCTCTGATCCACTAGAACCATTAGAGACAGATGATAGGAGCAGCCAGGACCAGGACTGTGTTTCTCTGACCCACTAGAACCATTAGAGACAGATGATAGGAGCAGCCAGGACCGGGACTGTGTTTCTCTGACCCACTAGAACCATTAGAGACAGATGATAGGAACAGCCAGGACCGGGACTGTGTTTCTCTGACCCACTAGAACCATTAGAGACAGATGATAGGAGCAGCCAGGACCGGGACTGTGTTTCTCTGACCCACTAGAACCATTAGACAGATGATAGGAGCAGCCAGGACCGGGACTGTGTTTCTCTGATCCACCAGAACCATTAGACAGATGATAGGAGCAGCCAGGACCGGACTGTGTTTCTCTGACCCACTAGAACCATTAGACAGATGATAGGAGCAGCCAGGACCGGACTGTGTTTCTCTGACCCACTAGAACCATTAGACAGATGATAGGAGCAGCCAGGACCGGGACTGTGTTTCTCTGACCCACTAGAACCATTAGACAGATGGCTACAGAGGATAAATTAACTGTAGGCACACACTGCACAATAGACAGAGCAGAGAGGGAGAGATGGAGAGATAAAAAATGTGTCTGTCTGAGTGTGTGTGCTTGTGTGTTCTTCTAAGAGTCTCAGTGTGTGTGAATTCCATTCATTTATGAGTGTGTGTGTTTTCTGTCCGCTGTCCATTTCCTTTCCCTAACCCTGGACCTCTCCATCTCCAGTCAGTTGAACTCTGTTTGAACTGACCAGAAAGGATATCCATCCATCTACATGACCCCCTGTCTCTCCCTAGCCCAGTCCGAGGGCTCCTTGCTCGGGCTTCTCTCGGTCCGACTGCCCCTGTAATGGGTCTGGTCTGTTTGTTCTCCCGTGTAGATCATTATATACTATCTGCTGCTTACTGAGAGCTGTGTGGTGTGTGTGTGTGTGTGTGTGTGTGTGTGTGTGTGTGTGTGTGTGTGTGTGTGTGTGTGTGTGTGTGTGTGTGTGTGTGTGTGTGTGTGTGTGTGTGTGTGTGTGTGGTCATAAGAAAGACATAATGGTACAGTAAATAGAGATCTGGGTCATGAGGTTTAAACCAGTACAGTTAACGAGCCAATCAATTACATAGCATAAACATTTGCATTAGACATGGTCTATGATGGACAATGATAATGTCCTTAACATTGTCATTGTCAACAATTTTGTCCTTAAAGTCAAGCAGAGTGGATGGACAACATAAATGAAAGGAGATACCAGGGAAACCCCAAACTGCCATGTGTCTGTTTCAATACATTATTCTACAGGTACTGCAGATGAGAAGACTTAATCAAGTCGGGATATTTTTGAACGACATCCCAGGCGGGCTCGGCTATGTATCTTAGGGAGAGAGAGCAGAGATGAACAATGCTGAAAGACTAGACATTAGAGACTAGAGTGGACGTATGGATTGCTCATTGGAAACACATACAGCTTTGCTGATATCAATGAGGGAATAACTGTAAATAGATATTTCCCTCCATTTAGTTGTGTATTTCTTTCTAAGGGAGGGGGCCCCTTTGAGCACTTCATGCAGTAGGTCAGCAATCACTGTAGAAACCTTTCACTGGAGGGCCCAGACAGTGTTGAGAGAAGGAGAGAAGAAGAGGAGGAGTGGAGGAGAAGAGGAGAGGAGAGGGTGTTTAGGATAGGGGGTAGTGGGGGTTAGGGCTAGGGGGCATCTACAGGCAGGGACCTGCAGACTGGCGAGGCCACGAGAAGCACACACACACATACACACAACTCCCTCCACTCCCACTGTGTGTGAGAGGATCCCTCCAGGCTGAGCAAACACCACTGTCTGTCTGGGTCCGGTGTCTCTCTCAATTCAATTCAAAGGGCTTTATTGGCATGGGAAACATATGTTTACATTGCCAAAGCAAGTGAAATAGATAAGAAACAAAAGTGAAAGAAACAATAAAAAATGAACAGTAAACATTACACTTACAAAAGTTTCAAAGAAATAGAGACGTTTCATATTATTGTCTATATACAGTGTTGTAATAACGTGCAAATAGTTAAAGTACACAAGGGGAAATAAATTAACATAAATATGGGTTGTATTTACAATGGTGTTTGTTCTTCACTGGTTGCCCTTTTCTTGTGGAAACAAGTTACACATCTTGCTGCTGTGATGGCACACTGTGGTCTTTCACCCAATCGTTATTCTTTGTGGGTCTGTATAATCTGAGGGAAGTACATGTCTCTAATATGGCCATACATTTGGCAGGAGGTCAGGAACTCTCTTTCTCTCTCACTCTCTCTCTTTCTCTATCCCTACTCCATCCTTATATCTCTCTCTCTCACACTCTCACACTCCCTCTCTCTCTCTCACTCTCTCTCTCTCTCTCTCTCTCTCTCTGTCTCTCTCTCTCACACTCCCTCTCTCTCTCACTCTGTACCCCTCCACTCATACTTTCTCTCTCTCTATCTTCTCCCCCTCACGCCAGCATACTCCCCTGTTCCTCCTCCCTCCTTTCTTTACCAGTATTTTCTTATATTTCAGATGACAGCACTGAGAAGGGTCGGGGTAGGTCTCCGTCCCTCTCGCTCCGTCTCTCTCCATCTCCTCTTGCTCTGTTTTCCCTCTGAAGCCCTCTACCCTTGGCCTCACCCCACCCTGCCCTCCCAGCCACCTACTCTCCACTCCCGGTAAAGCCTGACTCTAAATCCTTCCATCAAGGTTAGGGAGGAGGAGAGAACTATACAGGTGTTTTCTATTTTCCACCCCCTCTCCATGCCCTCTGATCTAACTCACTTCACTGGAAATAATATTCCAAGAAGAAGACATAAGCTCATACAGGCCTAACCGAATGGACTGGGTCGTTCACAGGACGGCGGGAGAGAGGGGGAGGAAGAGAGGGAGGGGGGAGGAAGGGAGGGAGGGAGGGAGAGAGGGGGAAGGGAAAAGGAGGGAGGGAGAGAGAGAGAGAGAGAGAGAGAGAGAGAGTTTCCTTCTCCCTCTGACCACCGTCCCCATCGGACAAGGTAGGCGTCCATCGGACAAGGTAGGAAGCCATTACTCACCAAGTCCGCTCTCATTCTCACAAGGATCTGGACGAAAGAGAAAGTGGCTATCAGAAGAATCTGACCTTTCTAAAGGGGGAAAACTCAATGTCTTTTCTACACTGGCCCAACATTTAGTCATGACCAAACATGACTCTCTCTGGGCACGTCGAGGCGCGAGACAACCAGTGGCTTGGAAAGGTCATGTGAGCCGCGGCCAATCAGAGGAGCCCGTTCGAGCATATGATGCCCCAAGGCATTGTGGGGAAATGGGGTAGAATGAAAGAAAATGGGACAGAAGACAACGAGACCAGTGTGTCGGAGGAGTCGCCCGCAGCGTCCTTAAACACGCTACCCATCTGCTGTGCTCCGACTGCGGTTACACGGTGGTCACAGTGTGGTCAGCTGGTTAAATAGTTCAAGGTCTATCACCGTCAATAGACGACCTCTGCTGCTGCTCTGGGGTTAAGGTTAGTTCAAGGTCAAACTCAACCAGGATAATAACTCTTAGTGAAGTAAAGCAGAGACGAGAAAGCTGAGTGTTTGTCTATAATGCAGGAACATAGTAAGTATTTCATTGGATGTAGTAAAGAGTTGGATTTCTTTCCTCTAATCGGGTTTAAATCAAACTGCCTTGAATCACGTCATACCAGAAATCTATTCCAGAGTAACACCGCTCACGAAGAAAACGTCAAATCTCAAGCAGTATGTATGTAGAGATAGCAAGACCAGCATACTGAGACCCCACAATGTCCCACTCCCATCCAACACCCCTACTGCCGTTTATTCCTAACTTATTCATAAAGGACTTGAGGGAAACGGCGCAAGAACCCGAAAACGAGTTCCAAACGGTATTTAAATTGCACAATCACCTCGTGTTCAACAAGCCACAACCCCCCCCCCCCCAAGTCATTGACAATAGCAGGAAGAGACACACAGCGCACTTTCGGAAGTGGTCATGCACGCTCGACACTGACCTACAAACCGTTTTGTGTCGGCTTACGCCAAGACAAGTTCACCGTTCAAACCACACGTGGCCTTCTCCTCACTTTCCTTCGCACTCCATTTGAAAGGCCACTTACTGTGAAGAGGAGTGCTGGAAAAGAGGGATGAAAAGGAGGGGTGCATGGGAAGCAGTAAACGCCATACATGTAACGTTTACCATCAATAACAGTCTGTAAGATGGATGGGCCATACGCTTGGCGAAGGCAGCCCACGCTCCCCACTATTCTTCATCTCAGGGCCTTGCCGTACCAGATTCCATGCAGTCTCTCTCTTAATTAGACACATGTGGTCTAAGACTCTAATCTATGCCATGCCACAGTACTGTGTAGACTAGAGCAGAGCAGGGCTCAAACTCACCAAACGCCTGATCTAGGATCAGGTCCCCTCCTCTTATTCACTATGACGGAAAAGTCAAACCTGATCCTAGATCAGAAGTCTTATTCAGAGACGCTTTGTTGAATACAGGCCCTGGGCAGAGCCAGGGAGGAGAAAGGGCGGGCGCTAGGACCCTTGGAGTTGAAATGGCCCACCGTCACCGCCTCTCTCATTTCTACCACAGCCTGGCCTGAAGTGGGTCTGCTTTGTATAAGCAGATGTATTTGATAGATGTTATTTTGTGATGGGGCTAAGAGTCACAGGCAGCACTACAATTTGAATGCTCAAATTCACTAAACATGTTGGTGTTCACCTCGGGTTTGAGCATGTTTTCAGCTAAATACATTGAATGCGATGCTACCAAGCTTTGTTGAGCTACGTGGAATCTAGCCAGGCTATTCCCAGAGAGTCTCTTCTCCTCATTCCTCATGCATAGGCATACTATAACACTAACACCAATGAGTTAATAATAATTAAATAGGTAGCCCCACCAGCCTGGAAGTTGGTTCCCTGTAGCCAGCTGGAGCCTATAAACGGTGATTTTAACAAGGCAAGGACCTAAGATCTCAAACCGTGCTGGAATGTTACCTGTGAACCCGTGCCAACAATCTGTCCCAAGGCCCTATAGATAACCACATAGCAGAGAAGTGTATAGCAGTATTGCAGCCCAGAACTAAGGGAGGGCAGAGGGGACGAGAGGAGGGGGCGAGAGAGAGGGCCGAGAGAGAGGTCCGAGAGAGAGCACAAAGGGCAAAGGGCAACCAGAGAAGCACAAACACCATTGTAAATACAACCCATATTTATGTTTATTTATTTTCCCTTGTGTACTTTAACTAATTGCACATAATATGACATTTGACATTTCTTTATTCTTTTGGAACTTTTGTGAGTGTAGTGTATATTGTAAATTTTTATGCAAGTTAACATGTTTCCCATGCCAATAAAGCCCTTAAATTGAATTGAATTGAGAGAGGCTGCCCTTGCCTAGTGACTCTGACTCAAGCATTCAACGGTCAGCAGTTAAATCCAAAACAGACAAAGAATTCCTTATCTTTTTCCTTAAATACCATCTCACACATTTTCTGTTTAAACATTCCCCCCCGTTCGGTGAGGGGAGGGAGGGTTTGAAAGCGGGAGAGAGGGAGGGAGAGCAGGACTTCTAGAAGAGAGGCTATGTTCCTTTAGTGACAGCTGGATTTATACACAGACAGCTGCAACGAGCAGGATACCCATACTGTACTGTCCAGCCATAGTCTTTAACACACACAGACAGGAGATCACTGACACACATACACACACACACACACACACACACACACACACACACACACACACACACACACACACACACACACACACACACACACACACACACACACACACACACACACACACACACACACACACACACACACACACACACACACACAGGACCCACAAACTCACTGACAGACATTCCACACAGGCACTGGGCAAGACGGCACACATACGTGGCCACGCCGCGGGGCCAGAGTTGGATCAAAACATAATTTTGAAAGATGACTTCTGAGTTATAGATACATTTTCAGCAAGTGAGCAGAACAAGTACCGGCTTGAATTTTCTCTCCCCTTTTGCCAATGCCCACAGCTTGAGGAAATTGGGATGTACAGTGATAAAAGAGGGTACACTGTCAACGTTGTCTTAAACAGTGAAGAACAGCTAGGGAGACGATTTATGTGGCAGATGTTTGTGCCCTAGCTGTTTCTAGCAGACAATAAAACTGAATTGACAGAGAGAGTGAGAGAGCGCCATTTTTAAACAGTGGAGAGTGGAGCCTCACAATGGAACATTGAAGCAAAGTCAAAGTGTGGTACCACATGAGCTGTATCAATAGTAATCGACAGTAGAAAAATGATACACATGTACAGTGAAGCCTAACGTGTACATCTACAGACAACCAGTTCCAATGCAAATATACAGCATGCTCTTAGTTAAAAAGGTGCTATCCAGAATCTATAAGGGTTATCCAGCTGTCCCCATAAGAGGACCCTTTGAAGAACCCTTTTTGGATCCAGGTAGAACCTTTTTGGGTTCCATATAGAACCCTTTCCCCAGAGGTTTCTACATGGAAACTGAAAGTTCTACCTGGAACCAAAATGGGTTCTACGTGGAACTAAAAAGGCTTATCCTATGGGGACAGCTGAAGAACCCTTTTGGGAACTCTTTTTTTCTAAGAGTGTACCCGTTTTAGAGGGCCTGCGTCACACTAGGGGAAACTACCAGCACTCATGCCACACGAGTCAAGTCACACACACTTTGACACACGCACATACTCCGACACCCCTCTGGTGTCACCCCTAACGGCTACAGCTCTGTCACGCTATGGGGCTACACTGATCCCCCATGCGCCCCCGATAACGGCGGCCACTCATGTTCCCACGGCGACGAGGGGGGAATTGACGGCTTCTCAGAGACGCCGGTTCGACCTCGACTGCCTCGCCGCGTTGTGTTCCATTCTGGGAAGAGGAACTAAACATACTCAGAAGTTGAACTGTAACTTGGCTCGGGTTTATGCTGGGTCAAGATGTATACCCTATACTGGTCTCTAAGACTGATATGATGCTCAGGAGAAATACTGGGGGGAAATGAGAGATGAGAAACTTGCTCAGCGACTTGTTCAGAAATAGGGCGACGGGCGTAATCATTTCTGATGGACACCTTTACAGAAAGAGATAGTAGAAGAGGATGAAAAAAATATAATGACTTTGCCTATACAATTTAGAATGATTGTTGTATGGCAAAAGTCCTACACTTTTACAACAATTCAAGGAAATAAAAACATGAAGGGAGGTAGTGGGGAATAGGGGATAGTATATACAATTTTTGACAGAGGGCAGAGGGAGAAAAAAGGAAAAACAAAAGAGTGTTGTTGGACAGAAACACAGACAGACAGACAGAGAGACAGCGTTAGCCACAACAGACAACCAGAGAGCCCATCCTTGAGGGGTGCTAGATTACATTAGCGCCAGCTGCTTCCTTTGTGTGGTTTTACAGTTAGGGCCCGAAAAGCTGCTAAAATTTCACTTAATCTGCTCCAGAAACCCAAGTGTCAGCCACTCAAATGGGGGCTAAAAGCACCACTCTCAGATAACTAAAGGGAAAATACGCTAATAATAGATGCCCACAGCTTCTCAGGCAGCCCATAGGCGAAGCCGTGAACGGGCATCCATTTTGTGTATCCGAAGTAGGTGGCGTTTTAGTGCATAGGAAACTGGCTGCCCCTGTGTGCGACTGGCCAGTGGTAGAGCCCTAATGGTGGTGGTGGTCAGAGCCACCAGAGAACCAGACAGCTTCCCCACCTCTCCCCCTGGTCTGTTCATCCTCTAGTGATTAGCCTATGCTAATACCCTGACCCACCCGCACTTTCTTTTAAGCCACCGGCGGGATCGCTACCCAACAACAGCTGTGGGCACTTTGGCTTTAAATTAAGCGGGGAGATATGGTGGGGGGTGTTAGGTAGTATGAAAACCAACAATGTAATCCTTGTAAAACTGAACAAAATTCCAGCAAACATTCTATACACAAATGTGTGTGCCTGTGTGTGCATGCAGTGTGCGTGCGTTTGGCGTGTGTGTGTGTGTGTGAGACAGAAAAAGAGAGGAAGAGAGGCCCCTCTGCGCCGACCCTCAGATACTGGATACTGACATGACAGGATCCAGGCAGGGTCGACGGAGTATAGGGGGAGGAGGATACGTGGTGAGGGATAGGGAGGATGGGGGGGGGGGGGGGTGAGGGAGGGGAGACGGAGGGAGGTTAGCAGGGGGAAGGCCAGTCAGTCCAGTCGGTCGGTGGGGTGGAGGAGAGGCAGATAGGGGGGAGGGAGGCACCGTCCATCAGTTGTCTGGGAGAGATTTTCCCTTCCAAAATGTTTGCAGGGAACACATACATCCTACTACACAGTGAGACCTTGGCTGGAGCTGCACTGATGAGGGGAGAGGGGGTCTGTTATCTCTCTCACACAGCTCTCGCCTTAACATCGTCCTCTACACTAAAGATACTGAAATCTTACCGGACTGACTGAAGAGACTGACTGACAGATTTTTCTACCTAAATATTATTGAAGCTATGTAAAGAATAGTGTACTGTTAAAGAAGAGAGAGAGAGAGAGAGAGAGAGAGAGAGAGAGAGAGATAGACAGAAAGGGAGAGAGAGACAGAAAGAGAGAGAGACAGAGAAAGACAGCGAGAGAGAGAGACAGAGAGAGAGAGAGACAGAGAGAGACAGAGAGAGAGACAGAGAGAGAGGAAGAAAGAGAGGAAGAAAGAGGGTTGTGCTTGCCTCCCAGTTTACTGTACCTTGGTTTCAGTTTCCAGGGAGTTAGATGTGTTGACTTAAGCTCCTACACTACTTGTTGGAACAGGAGTCGAGAATGAGAGGGAGAGGGGGAGAGAGAGAGGGAGAGAGCGAGCGAGAGAGAGGGAACGAGCGAGAGGGAGCGAGCGAGCGAGAGAGTGAGCAAGAGCAAGAGAGTGAGAGAGAGAGCGAGAGAGAGAGAGAGAGAGAGAGAGAGAGAGAAATTGGAAGGAGAGACACGCTAAAGCAAATGAACCTTTTAAATTTGAGAGTGTAGCCCTCCTTGGACTCCGAGGTTGGATCCAGAGTGGCAACAGATGATGAGAGACAAATCACTGGCCTTATTACCAACCAGCAGTCTGTCCCTCCAACTTCGCACATCGCACTAGTGTGAACGTCTGGGGAGGGACGGGGCATGTACAGCATGAACAATGCTGCCCAGCACAGCACAGCAGCACAGACCAGCCAGTTTCTCATAGAAAAGTATATGTATCAAAGCATAAAAACATTTCTCTGGCACTTTGAACCTATAGGATAAGGGTTGTAGTAAAGGTGTTTGGCTGACTTATCCCCTTGGCTGATAACACAATGCTGCCTGGCTGGTCAAGAGGACAGGTGATTTGTTGCAACAAAAGAGCCAACAACCGGATCAACAGGAATGAGAGGGAAAAAATAGCCAAAACCACTATAGAGAGAGAGTCCAGTGGTCACCTTGGACTCTGAGCCAAACTTCAGAGGCTTCCTGTCTGCCATGGTGTCTATGTTTACCTCTGGGCTACAAGGTAAACAAACATCAAGGTCAAGGAAACGTGGGAGTCTGTCCAGACCATAGCACCTCTGACAGGTCCGAAAGGCTGCTTCAATTGTTCTCAGACCTGTTCTAAAACCTGTCTACCAGATATCAAAGGTCTGCATGGCAGCTTAAACTGTTCTGAGACACAGGCCTTTTAAGATGATTTAGAAGGGAAAGTGCAGGGGTGATTTGGGGTTGGCAATTCTTTTCACTTTACCTTCATTTTTTATCAGTTGGAGGTACATATTCAGCTAGTTACATTGTAAGAAACTTCTCTAGGTAGGTATAGTCCATTTTCACTGAAATCACACTAAATCAAACCACATTTAACTAAATCACACCACATTTAACTAAATCACACCACATTTAACTAAATCACACCACATTCAACTAAATCAAACCACATTTAACTAAATCACACCACATTTAACTAAATCACACCACATTTAACTAAATCACACCACATTTAACTAAATCACACCACATTTAACTAAATCAAACCACATTTAACTAAATCACACCACATTTAACTAAATCACACCACATTTAACTAAATCACACCATATTTAACTAAATTTACATTGAGATTTTAGTCATTTAGCAGACTCTCTTATCCAGAGCGACTTACAGTAGAGTGCATACATTTTATTACCTTTTTAAATACTGGCCCCCCGTGGGAATCGAACCCACAACCCTGGTGTTGCATGCGCCACGCTCTACCAACTGAGCTACAGTGGGAAAAGGTATAGGTATAGTCCATTTTCACAGAAATCACACTAAATAAAACCACATTTAACTAAATCACACCACATTTAACTAAATCAAACCACATTTAACTAAATCACACCACATTTAACTAAATCAAACCACATTTAACTAAATCACACGACATTCAACTAAATCAAACCACATTTAACTAAATCAAACCACATTTAACTAAATCACACCACATTTAACTAAATCACACCACATTTAACTAAATCAAACCACATTTAACTAAATCACACCACATTTAACTAAATCACACCACATTTAACTAAATCACACCACATTTAACTAAATCACACCACATTTAACTAAATCACGGCCTGGTTGCTACGGTGACCCCATTAACAAGTAGGTTACCATGGGGACATCTTAACCCTGAGATAAACAACAATACCATGTCTGAAAACATCCAGACCTCATCTCCCTCCCTCCCTCCCTCCCTCATGCATAATGTATTTTAATGTATCCAGTACAAGGATGTGGGAACATGGCAGTTCCACAGTCTTTTGCGTTTCTCAGTCGGATGTCACGCGAATGGGTCCATGAACCCAACGAACTCTCACTCCTTCTCTCACCCTCTCTCTCTCTGGTCTTTCTACACTCTTAGAAAAAAGGTGCTATCTAGAACCTAAAAGGGTTCTTCGGCTGTCCCCATAGGAAAACCATTTGAAGAATCCTTTTTGGTTCCAGGTAGGGTTCTCC
Source organism: Salmo salar (assembly GCF_965601325.2). Classification (NCBI taxonomy): domain Eukaryota; kingdom Metazoa; phylum Chordata; class Actinopteri; order Salmoniformes; family Salmonidae; genus Salmo; species Salmo salar. Next base: position 63,174,349 of record NC_138292.1, read on the forward strand.
TATGGGGACAGCCAAAGAACCCTTTTGGGAACCCTTTTTATCTAAGAGTGTATCCCTCTCTCTTCTCCCTATCTCTCCATGCTCTCTCTCTCTCTCTCTCTCTCTCTCTCTCTCTCTCTCTCACTTTCCCTCCCTCTCCCTCTATCCCACCCTCCATTCCTCTCCCTCCCCACCAGACACATGGCCGGAGAGAGCAGACAGCCATCTGGGAGTGGTGGCCGGCTTTGTCTGGGTCCATCGCGGACCCCCACCCCCCAAAAACACCCCTCACCCACTCACCATTACTATCCCCAAATGTGAAAGTCTATTCTCATACAATCTGCACATATACATATGCAAATGTGTGTGTGAGTGTGTTTGTGTGTGTGTGTGTGTGAGCAGCCATCATCACACACAGAGAGAGAAGGAACATATTCATCACGCCAAACCAACACCCGATGCATGTGCTGCTCAAGAAAATAAAGAAGTATGTTTGAGAGAAAGAGAGAAGGAGAGAAAGAGAGAAAGAGAGCTCATGTTTAAAGAAGAGGGGAAGACAAGAAGAACCTGCCCATATACAAAGAGAGTAATGGTCAGCGATTCGTGAAATACATGCACATTTTATGGTACACAAACACACACACACATATCAGTCAAACGTTTGGACATACCTACTTACTCCAGGGTTTTCTTTATTTTTAATATTTTCTACATTGTAGAATCATAGTGAAGACATCAAAACTTTGAAATAACACATGGAATCATGTAGTAACCCAAAAAGTCTTAAACAAATCAAAATATATTTTAGATTTGAGATTCTTCAAATTAGCCACCCTGTGCCTTGATGACAGCTTTGCACACTCTTGGCATTCTCTCAACCAGCTTCATGAGGTAGTCACCTGGAATGCATTTCAATTAAAAGGTGTCTTGTGAAAAGTTCATTTGTGGAACTTCTTTCCTTCTTAATGCATTTGAGCCAATCAATTGTGACAAGGTAGGGGTGGTTAACAGAATATTTGGTAAAATACCAAGTTCATATTATGGCAAGAACAGCTCAAATAAGCAAAGAGAAACGACAGTCCGTCATTACTACAAGGAAAGAAGGTCAGTCAATCCGGAAAATTTCAAGAACTTCGAATGTTTTTTCAAGTGCATCAAGCGCAATGATGAAACTGGCTCTCATGAGGACTGCCACAGGAAAGGAAGACCCAGAGTTACCTCTGCTGCAGAGGATAAGTTCATTATGGTTAACCTCACCTCAGATTGCAGCCCAAATAAATGCTTCACAGAGTTCAAGTAACAGACACATCTCAACATCAACTGTTCAGAGGAGACTGCGTGAATCAAGCTTTCATGGTGGTCGAATTGCTACAAAGAAACCACTACTAAAGGACACCAATAAGAAGAAAAGACTTGCTTGGGCCAAGAAACACGAGCAATGGACATTAGACTGATGGAAATCTGTCCTTCGGTCTAATGAGTCCAAATTCGAGATTTTTGGTTCCAACCACCGCAGAGTAGGTGAACGGATGAACTCTGCATGTGTGGTTCCCACCATGAAGCATGGAGGAGGAGGTGTGATGGTGTGGGGGTGCTTTGCTGGTGACACTGTCGGTGATTTATTAAGAATTCAAGGTACACTTAACCAGCATGTCTACCACAGCATTCTGCAGCTATACGCCATCCCATCTTGTTTGCGCTTAGTGGGCTATCATTTGTTTTTCAACAGGACAATAACCCAAAACACACTTCTAGGCTGTGTAAGGGCTATTTGACCAATAAGGAGAGTGATGGAGTGCTGCATAAGATGACCTGGCCATCACAATCACCCAATTGAGATGGTTTGGGATGAGTTGGATTGCAGAGTGAAGGAAAAGCAACCATCAAGTTCTTAGCATATGTGGCAACCGCTTCAAGACTGTTGGAAACGCATTCCAGGTGAATCTGGTTGAGAGAATGCCAAGAGTGTGCACAGCTGTCATCAAGTCAAAGGGTGGCTACTTTGAAGAATCTCAAATATAAATATATTTTGATTTGTTTAAGACTTTTTTGGTTACTACACAATTCCATATCTGTTATTTCATAGTTTTGATGTCTTCACTATTATTCTACAATGTAGAAAATAGTAAAAATAAAGAAAAACCTTTGAATGAGTAGGTGTGTCCAAACTTTTGACTGGTACTGTATATCCACAGTTGCCCTCTGGTACAAAGACACATATATGAGGAATTTCTTCATAAATATAAAAAAATAATCGATCAATGAAAGCTACTTGGAACAAGATGTTTCAACAACACCCACCATCTCCCTGGAGGATCCCATAGAGAATGGCCACGATGGGAAAGAAACACATCTTTTCATAGATCAGACATGAATATCTCAATGAATATTTCATAAACAAATGCCTTAAGACAATGAAATAGTCCATTGATTAGTTGGAGGGGTGGTTAGTCCATATGGGTTAGAATGGGGTTTTCTTGGTTAAATGTTAAGGCGATCTTCTAACTACTTAGCATGTACGATGTGATGTGTTCCCACATAAAGAAATACTATAGTATATACTTTTTTTTTTTACTACAGTATTTATACTGTAGTAAACTGTTTTTGCAGACTTTATTGAAGTCTGCAAAAACACTACAGTGAATACTGTAGGATTTACTGTAGTATACTAAAGTATTTACAGTTTACTATAGTATAAAACTGTAGTAAAAAAAAGAATAGTATATACCGTAGTATTTACTGTAGTGTTTTTGGGGACATTACTGCAGCATTTACTAAAGTGTTTTTGTTTTATTATCTTTGACATAGAAGTGGGGGGCTTTGTCCTTTAGGAAACCTACTGGAGAAATACTCAAAGAGCAAATTTTCCATAACCTGTAGGTAGGTAAGTAGGTAGGTAAGTAGGACTAGGTCCTGAACAGAGAGTTCAGAACTTCTGCTCTTTTTCATAACCTGTAAGGAACACAATATATGGTCTACACTTGACATGTAGGTTTCTCATGTGTGACACAAATTTGGATATGGGGGAGGGGAATGGGCAGGGTATATGCAACTTAAATACTGTAGAATTTACTATAGTAAAAAAAAATTGGGTGGAGTGTAGTGTTTTTGCTGACATTTCTGTATTTACTACAGTGTTTTTTTGGTGGATTGTACTATAGTATTCTACAGTATACTACAAAAATCTATAGTAAGTACTACATATGATCAAGGGATACTACAGTGTGTAGTATAGTATTCTACAGTATACTACAGTTTATTACAGAATTCTGTAGTAAGTACTGTAGTATTCTATAGTAAACTATAGTCTTCTTTATGTGGGTTAGAACGGAATTTCTAGCCTGATCCCAGATCTGTTTGTGCTGTTTTGCCATCTCATATAGTCACTGTCATGCCATTAATGACCATAGCAAGACAGTAAAAACAGATCTGGGATCAGGCTACTGGATATCTGCCTGAACTTCAGTCCCGTGTCTTGTGACCATTTCTCATCAGCTAAATACACCAGACCTGAGTACAGGAAGACAACAGGAGCACCTGGGAAGCAAGTGCAGAAAGGTGACTCCTCTAAGCCCTTCTATTCTCACCATCAACACCTTCAGCATAACACTACGTCACACACGGAACAGAGTAACACACACACACACCTGAAATGAGAAGAGAAAAGTTATTTGTAGTACAATGTTGACCAGCCTGTTCTAGAAGTCTCCGGGACAATCCCTGAGGGGATTAAGTACAAATTAGAGAACAACATGTTTCTGTACATTACTGTATAGGACATTAAACACACACACACAACCGTTTGAGGCAGGAGGTTATAAACACACACACACACACACACACACACACACACACACACACACACACACACACACACACACACACACACACACACACACACACACACACACACACACACTTGCATACCAAGGGCCTTTATGTGTGTCGTCCATATCAAATCCATTCTCTCTGTCCTCCTCTCCACTCTCATGTTAGCTATAATGTTTTCTGTACTCAATAGGAACTAAAGCTGTGAGCATCATATTGCCCACCAAAACCCCTCCACTGCTGTCCCCACACGTTTATGAGGACTTCTTGTTCATCTTTTAATTTATTCACACACTCCTCCCTTTCAATTCACTCTTTCTCTGTACTCTTTATTTTCTGTATCATCCTGGCCTGTGGCCCCAGGTTCGAGGTTCTGTTCCCTGTGTTTCCTACACACACACACGCACACACGCACACAGGCACACAGACACACAGGTACACAGGCACACAGACACTGGCTGGCTAACCAGTCTGAACTGGTTCTGACATAGGTGAACCAGAGCCTTGTCCTTTTTGGCCTCCAGACAAAAAATAACCTGGTGGCATTCGATCTCGACTCAGCAGGTATGAGGGAGATGTGTGTGTGTCTCCCTAGACCTTCCAGGCCTGGACCACTGCCAAGTTCATCTGTTAATGGACAGCCACTCTGAGGGCCGAGCCGTCCCCCCTTCCCTCTCTCGAGTCATCCCCCCCTCCAGCAGCCGTCCCCCCTTCCCTCTCCCCCTTCAGCAGCCGTCCCTGCTCACGACCCCCCTCCCCCCCCCCCCCCCACCCAACCTCCCCAACCTCCCCAACCCACCACGCCTGCCCAGATACAGCCCTCTCCCCTCCTCTCTCCCTCTCTCTCTTTCCTAGACGTAGATCACTCCTGCTCCTTTCTCTCTCCCTCTCCCCCCTTCCTCTTCTCTTCTCCCCCTCCCCTCCTCCCTCTCTATTCAAGATAAACAAAGTGCTTCAAGTTCAGGGGACACCCTGGGACCCTTTAACAAAGCCATCTATCATCCTGTCTGCCAGGCCAGGCCTCTCTCTCTCTCTCTCTCTCTCTCTCTCTCTCTCAGCCACCACCAGCCCTGCTGCTGTCTCTACCTCTTCTGGTCTCTGTCTCCATATAGTACTCTCTCTCTCTCTACCTCTCCTCCTGCTCTCTCTGCCTCGGCCTCTCAGGCAGCCTCTATGTTCCAGCCGGACAATTTCCCCTTTGTGCTCCCGTCAGAAACCCACCAACCCCCACGGGCCTAGGAGACTAGCCCCTCGCCCCCGCGCTCCTACCCCCCCCCCCCCCCCACACACACACACCTCATGCCAGGGGGCTTGAGGAGGGCTTGACCAGTCACTTTGAATGCCTTGGAGCTACTCCTCCGTCTCTGGCCCGTCTCTCTTACCACGGGTAAGGCTGTACTAGGACAATTAACAATACTGTTAACGGCTTGATAGGTGGTAGAAAGAGGAGTACCAGGAAGGGGTATCAGGGCTGTAGGACTATGTAAACACAGTGAAGTCTATGCAGGCTGTGTGGAGTAAGATATCAACACAGCTGGGAGGTAGTCTATAGGAGAAGTCTCATTCAGTTATACTGAGAAGGAATCAGTCAATGTAATGTGGTCTACAGGTCTCTACTACTCTCCTTCCTAAATGTGCTCTGAGGAAGAGAGAAAAGGAGAGAAAGAGAGGGAGGGAGGGAGGGGTTTTTCCTGGCTAACGATTGCGATGAGAGCCGGCTAATCAACTCTTGACACCTAGAACTCACTCCAGGTGAGAGAGCCAGCATGACAGTACACACACACACACACACACACACACACACACACACACACACACACACACACACACACACACACACACACA
>NC_138292.1:64512500-64517500 GCF_965601325.2 Salmo salar
GCTTTGTCTCAACAGACCTTTTTCTCGCTGAAACTCTAACACGTTCAAAAGCGAATACTAGAATAATATTTCTAATGCAAAATGTGGGGAATCATCAGAGGTGATCTACAGAACACTAATGTTATTTTGTTTGTTATATTGTGATGTCATTAAAAATGTTTTAAAGGAAATATTGTAACTTGGAAAGTATACCCACTACATACATGAAGTTTCCATACTATGCGTTGTGCATGCAATATGAAAAATGATGAAAGTGTTTTTGTTAAGAGAGGGATGTGATGTGAGAAGCTATAAGAGATAATTGTTTTCCATAACTTTGCACCATTAGTAGTTTCCACCCCAAAGTGAGGTCAGGGAGAGTTTTAGCCAGCCGGAGCCGCCCCTTTCGAGCAAAAGGTATAAATGATGGGTTAAGAAAAAACACATTGGACCAGAAAAGCGTGAAGCTGCAGATGCACATTTAAAGTGGTTTGAACTTTGAAACTCAATACAAGGTGTAGACAATAAACTCACCTCCCGGACAATCACTGGTATGACTGATTAGCTGTCCTAAGTAAAGTTAAGTAGGACCATCCTGTTACTCAAACCATCATATTACACTACTCTCATCACCCCACTGCGAAACCATTGATACGGCTGGCTAGCCTATCTTCAAAGAAGCGTCTTCAAGAGTGAATGGAAGGAAAATTAACTCTGTAGTTCTGTAGACAAATCACCGGATTCCGGACAACTACGAAGAAGGACAACAGTAGAAGACTTGTTGGAACCATTTTGGACAATCAGAGCCTTACAAGCGTGCCGCGAAAAGGCCCAACCCCCTTTCAAAGATTGCCCCGTCCACCGAGAGATCCCTGGCGAACCCAGGTGTTTCACACGAATACATTCATGATTCCTTACTCAAAGCTGGCAGTGGTTTGTGTGCAAAGTATATGGTTACTGTAGGTGAGAGTAGTTTCTGAATGTACCAATGTTATGTGTCTCTGTCCCTCTCTCTCTCCATCTCTTCTTCAACAGACATCCATGTTGCTGTCATTCCGCTAGGGATCTGTTTTCAGTGTATTAGTGTATTTCAGTCTCCAGGCAAAAGCTGGTGTGTATGTTTATCGTGTGTTCTCATTTAATTAGCTAGAAAATAAATAATTAACCTGTTAGGGCTAGGGGGCAGTATTGACACGGCTGGATAAAAAACATACCCGATTTAATCTGGTTACCACTCCTACCCAGTAACTAGAATATGCATATACTTATTACATATGGATAGAAAACACCCTAAAGTTTCTAAAACTGTTTGAATGGTGTCTGTGAGTATAACAGAACTCAAATGGCAGGTCAAAACCTGAGAGATTCCTTTACAGGAAGTGGCCTGTCTGACCATTTCTTGAACTTCTTTTCCATCTCTATCTTTTACTAAGGATCTCTGCTCTAACGTGACACTTCCCACGTCGTCCATAGGCGCTCAGAGCCCGGGAAAAAACAGAATGTCGTCATTCCAGCCCCAGGCTGAAACACATTATCGCCTTTCTCAAGTGGCCGATCAAGGGACTCTGGGCTTATGCGCGTGACCCGACCGCCCCCGCCTTTGTGATTTTTTCCTCTGTTTGCCGAAAAGGAGATTCCCTGTCGGAATATTATCGCTTTTCTACGAGAAAAATGGTGTAAAAATTGATTTTAAACAGCGGTTGACATGCTTCGAAGTACGGTAATGGAATATTTCGAATTTTATTGTCACGAATTGCGCCATGCGCGCGACACTTCTTTACCATTTCGGATAGTGTCTGGAACGCACGAACAAAACGCCGCTATTCGGATATAACGATGGATTATTTTGGACCAAACCAACATTTGTTATTGAAGTAGCAGTCCTGGGTGTGCATTCTGACGAAGACAACAAAAGGTAATCAAACTTTTATAATAGTAAATATGATTATGGTGAGTGCTAAACTTGCCGGGTGTCTAAATAGCGAGCCCGTGATGCCTGGGCTATGTACTTAGAATATTGCAAAATGTGCTTTCACCAAAAAGCTATTTTAAAATCGGACATATCGAGTGCATAGAGGAGGTCTGTATCTATAATTCTTAAAATAATTGTTATGCTTTTTGTGAACGTTTATCGTGAGTAATTTAGTAAAATGTTAGCGAATTCCCCGGAAGTTTGCGGGGGGTATGCTAGTTCTGAACGTCACATGCTAATGTAAAAAGCTGGTTTTTGATATAAATATGAACTTGATTGAACAAAACATCCATGTATTGTATAACATAATGTCCTAGGGTTGTCATCTGATGAAGATCATCAAAGGTGAGTGCTGCATTTAGCTGTCTTCTGGGTTTTGGTGACATTATATGCTGGCTTGAAAAATGGGTGTCTGATTATTTCTGGCTTGGTACTCTGCTGACATAATCTAATGTTTTGCTTTCGTTGTAAAGCCTTTTTGAAATCGGACAGTGTGGTTAGATTAACGAGAGTCTTGTCTTTAAATAGCTGTAAAATAGTCATATGTTTGAGAAATTGAAGTAATAGGATTTTTAAGGTTTTGAAAATCGCGCCACAGGCTGCAAGTGGCTGTTACGTAGGTGGGACGCAAGCGTCCCACCTAGCCCATAGAGGTTAAACCAATTTGTGTAATACTGAATTATAAGTAAGGCTCGGGTTTTTGCAGATGCAAGGAGGTTACGACTGTTCAGAATGGTGATATGATACGAGGTTATGATTAATAAGTTGACTGTTTATAGATGTGATCGGTAAAGACCTTTTAGAGTTTAATTCGGGAGATGGTAACTCTTTAAAGAACCGCTCTCGTGGTGCCCCAGATCCTAATGAGTTAATTGTTACATGATGAATTTAATTGGGTAACAATTAAACATAGTTAGCTAATTAGATAAATAACAGTCTTCAGAATAATGTTAAAGTCAAGTCACGACATATGTATATGAAGCATCTCCATCAACACCAGGTGCCAGTGGTACTCTGATTCTCACCAAGGAAGGCGGAGGGGGAGACAGTGCCGTTGCTACGGGAGACCAGGACACTAATCCCCGTCTCGATGAAGGGCACGGAGAAGTCAATGACCTCAGACCTCTCCGCGTTGATGGTGAGTGACCCCACGGCCATGTGGGCCTTCTTCTGCTCCACCTGAGTCAATGAGAGAGACAGGGTCAATGGGAGGTCATTTTGGATCTGATACAAAACAGGACCGAGAGAAACAGCGAAGGAGCAGGAAACTGGGTTACTACTTTATACTACAACTGTAAACTACTGTATATCAATGAGAGGTCACCTTTTCCCTTCACATACGCTGCCATTTTAGATCTGATACGAAACATGACTGCGAAGAATAATGAAGGAGAAGGAAACTGGGTTACTACACTGTGAATCACTACTACAGCTGGAAATAGGTCTATTCTTGCCATGAACCTTTCGCTTTCCCACTCCCTTTCCCTCCCCTGCTCCCTCCCCCCTATCCTAATCCCCCCTCCCTCCCTCCCTCCCTCCACTCACTCACTCACTCACTCACTCCCGTCCCTCCCTCTGAGTCTCTACAGGTATATTTATCTGTTAATACCTGAGGCCTTGGGCAGTGTATAAAAGTGGGCCACAACAGGCTGTGTTAACAGGGTAAACACATAGCAGAGTGAGCATGAATTCTTCCCTCCCCTCTGCTCTCTCCCTCCTCCTCCCGATGTTTTTCATTTGTTTGTGCCCATTTCTCTCTCTCTCATTTATCTTTGGCTCCCTCCCTCTCTCCTATCTAAATGAAATCATTAGCTGGGTACTTCGATGATGAGAACATGCATGCCTGTGCATTTGCATAAGCCGGGTGTGCCTACGTTGACACATCTCCCTGTCGTTTTACTACAGCATCCAGTCAAGGTTTTATAATGCCAGATTAATCCATTCCACAGCATCTCTGTCCCTGATATACAAATACAACATTTATCAGTTGTCAGGCAAGGCTACACATTTCTTCTTCCCACGTGCAATCGTTTAACTTGGACATCCTTTCATAGAGGATGTAGTACAGTGCTGTATCTAACACGTGCTATGTGATTTAATATGGGAATTAATGCCGGCGAGGTAGGGGCTTTCCCTGAGGCTCTTCCCACTGCTAACTCTCCCTCTCTGAGTCTGATGAAGAGCCTCCTCTCCTCTTCTCTCCCAGACTTGAAATGAGCGGATCAAAGCCCCCCGCAGGCTAGGATATAGAGGCAGTCAAATCAGACCTGCTGGGTTCAAATAGTATGCATCTTCTGTCAAAATACTTTGTGCTGCGCTCAATTGAGCTTGTCTGGCGCGATAGAAGCAATAGAATAGTCCCACACGTGCAAACCCCGCCCTCCTAGCACTTTAGGCAGGCTCAATCAATCAAACAGTCAAAGTATTTGAACACATTTCAAATACTATTCGAACCCAGATCTGGAAATAAGGAAATAAGAGTAAGAACGCCAAAAGAGAAAAAAGAAGAAGAAAAAAACGTCCAAAGAGAGTCAGTGAGAAAGAACGGACAAACTCCCACCTCCCCGACCATTCCATTCCAGGTGCCGTTGATCTTCTTGCCGTGCTTTCCGTTGGTGACCAGGTAGAGGTCATAGGTGAACTTGACCTGCTTGGCGATCTTCTTCAGGATGTCGATGCAGAAACCTTTACAGCAGCGCTTGGTGTACTGGCCAGGTACTGTCTGGTTGCTGAGAGAGAGATTTTTTTTCTTTTATTTTCCCTTTTGTACTTTAACTATTTGCACATAGTTACAACACTGCATATAGATATAATATGACATTTGAAATGTCTTCATTATTTTTTAACTTTTGTGAGTGTAATGTTTACTGTTATTTTTGTATTGTTTATTTCTCTTTTGTTTATTATCTATTTCAGTTGCTTTGGAAATGTAAACATATGTTTCCCAAGCCAATAAAGACCCTTAAATTGAAAATTGAAATTGAAACAGAAGGAGAAAAAGACAGAAGGAGGAGGATAAGAGAGAGAGGGAGGGAGTGGGAGAATGACA
>NC_138292.1:64522500-64582500 GCF_965601325.2 Salmo salar
AGAGAAAGAGAGAGGAGAGAGAGCGCGAGGAGAGAGAGCGCGAGGAGAGTAGGGAGTAGTAAGAGAGGAGAGAGAGAATAGAAAGACAGTAGAGAGAAAGAGAGAGAGAGAAAGTAGAGAGTACGAGAGTACGAGAGAGCGAGAGTAGAGAGAGAGAGAGAGAGTCATAATGTATAAAGTGCTTGTGTGAATAAGTATCAGCATGTACTGTGTGTGTCGACAAGTGCGTGCCACTGCCAGATAAACTCAAATCATTCTCCCCCACCCATGACCTGCACCCTCGCTTTCTCTCTCTCTCTCTCTCTCTGCTCGCTCTCCCTTCTGGTGTGTTGGTTGCCGCGACTGCGGCCGCTGTCTCCATGGCAACTCTCTGCCTGCCTCCGAAACAATTCTAGTCCAGGAAATAAATAAATACTGGTCTATAAATGAGACAGAGAGAGAGGGAGGGCAGCAATATGTGGAGTTAAATGTGTGCTTAATGAGATTCCTGTGACAGTTAACTGGCAGTAACAGAGAGAGAGAGGGCACCAGATCATTTCAACAATGAGGGGAAAGAACAATGGACAGATGATGATGAAGATGACAAAGCGAGATCTGTCTGTCCTACTACACCTTGTCACTACGCAGTATGTATTTGACTAAATCTAACACACCTTCAAAGCGCTCTACGCATCCAATACAGAGTGTCCCTGAAATGTCTGCCACGTAAAGTTTAGCACTGTACTACTGTAAAGCACGTGTAACATGGGATTAGCAGTAGGTGCCTAACATTAGAATTTGAATCATGAAACCAAAAAATGCAACGCCAACCAAAGGAATACCCACTTGTTGCCACCCATGTTAACCAAGCTGACCATGTTCAAGTGCAGGTGTGCGTGGAGTGTGGCACTGAACTGTACTGACTGTGACGTGTGTCAGTCACCATGGGTGACATGTATGATTGTTAACAAAAACCCCAACATAGAAAGACTCCCCGTCATATGTAATGTGTTGCCATGGTGCCCAACAACCACAGCGATTTTCAAGCAATCTGCTGCGTTGCCATGAGAACAGTCATCTCACCCGAGAGAGTGGGGGATGACAGAGAAAGAGAGATAAGAGAGAGAGACAGTAAGAGAGAATGAAAGAGTGAGATAGGGGGCATCTTTTCTTTTCTTTTTTACCCAGTCTACCACCCAAGCCGTTACAGATGCACAATTGAGAGCATCCTGTCGGGCTATATCACCGCCTGGTACGGCAACTGCACCGCCCACAACCGAAAGGCTCTCCAGAGGGTGGTGTGGTCTGCACAACGCATCACCGGGGGCAAACTACCTGCCCTCCAGGAACCCTGCAGCACCCGATGTCACAGAAAGGCCAAAAAGACCATCAAGGACAACAACCACCCGAGTCACTGCCTGTTCACCCCGCTATCATCCAGAAGGCGAGGTCAGTACAGGTGCATCAAAGCTGGGACCGAAAGACTGAAAAACAACCTTCAATCTCAAAGCCATCAGACTGTTAAACAGCCATAACACAGAGAGGCTGCTACCTACATACAGACTTGAAATCATTGGCCACTTTAATAAATGGATCACTAGTCATTTTAATAATGCCACTTTAATAATGTTTACATATCTTGCATTACTCATCTCATATGTATATACTGTATTTTATACCATCTATTGCATCTTGCCTATGCCGCTCTGTCATTGCTCATCCATATATTTATATGTATATATTCTTATTCCATTATTTTACTGTCACGTCCTGACCAGTAAAAGGGGTTGTTTGTTATTGTAGTTTGGTCAAGGCGTGGCAGGGGGTGTTTGTTTAGTGTGTTTCGGGGTTTTTTGTTTATGTTCTATGTTTTCTATTTCTATGTGTTTTTTTAGTTTTTCTATGTCTATGTTAGCTTTGTCAATGACCTCCAATCAGAGGCAGCTGTTTGTTGTTATCTCTGATTGGAGGCCATATTTAGTTGTGTGTGTTTTCACTTGTGTTTGTGGGTGGTTGTTTCCGGTTTAGTCTGTGCACCTTACTGGACTGTTTCGTCGTTTGTTTTGTGTAAGTGTTTTGTTTTTCCTTCATTAAAAGAAGATGATAAATATACCCGCTGCATTTTGGTCTACCTACAATGACGCTTGTTACATTTACTTGGATTTGTGTGTATTAGGTAGTTGTTGTGGAATTGTTAGATTACTTGTTAGATATTGCTGCACTGTCGGAACTAGAAGCACGAGCATTTCGCTACAGTCGTATTAACATCTGCTAACCATGTGTACGTGACCGATTTGATTTTGATTTGAACTCCTCTCTTTCTATCTCTCACTTCTTTCGACAGTCTCACTTACAACAAGCAGAGTAGATACACTTGAGTCTATATCAATGGTTCCATTCATCCCTACATTAAACAGAGAGATAAATAGATTGATGCAAGCTGGGAATATAACTGTACCAGGCTGTCCATTTGTCATTTTGTAGCCATGCAGTATTGATGTAGCTTTTATGCGTCATGTGATGTGTCCCCATGTCTGAATTCCCCCAAGACTAAGACAAACAAAACACAATCGACTGGAGATAACAAAACCTAGTGCTTTATCCTTGCCATATAGTACGCAGCCGCTAGCATTATGTCACGTCCTGGCCAGTATAAGGGTTAATTGTTATTGTAGTTTGGTCAGGATGTGGCAGAGGGTATTTGTTTTATGTGGTTCGGGGTGGTGTGTTGGTAAAAGGGCGTTTGATTTATTATTTCCGGGTTTTTGGTTTATGGTCTATGTTTATGTATTTCTATGTGTAGTCTGGTTAATGTATTTCTATGTTAGGTTGATTGGGGTTTGGGACTCTCAATTGGAGGCAGGTGCTTCCTCGTTGCCTCTGATTGAGAGTCCTATATATGGGTAATTGTTTGGTGTAGGTTTTGGTGGGAGATTGTTTCTTGTCTAGCGTGTATGAGCCTGAGAAGACTGTTCGGTGATCGTGAGTTTGTTTTGGAGTTCATTTTGAGTTTAATAAATGTTCAAGATGAACAAACACAGTCCTGCTGCATTTTGGTCCTCCTTCACCATCGATAACCGTGACACATTATGCCTCTCGCTTACAAACCGTTCAGCAAAAAAGTACAGAGAGAGAGAGAGGTAAAGTTATAATGTGAATAAGGAAATAAAACACATAAGATTTTCTAGCCTATACAGTAACTCAGACAGACTGACAATATCTGATCAGTATCACACTCTGAAAGCATCTCCATGAAGCAGCCAAAATGTGTCTGCTTTAAAGTGAGCCCACAACTTGTTCACACGATCCGGTGGTGTGGAGAGTCGCGCTGTGAGTCTCCATCCCAAATAGCACAATCTTCCCTACATAGTGCACTACTTTTGACTAGGGCCCATAGGCCTCTGGTCTAAAGTAGTGCACTATATGGCAAATAGAGTACCATTTGGGGCGCAGACAAAGGGTTGACGGACAGACATGTCATTCCTGGGTAGCCGGGTGGATTTGGAGGAAAACTCTCTTGCCTACCAAACGGCATCCTATTCCCTACATTCAGTAGTGCACTACATTTTACCAGGGCTCTGGTCAAAACCAAATGAATAGGGTGCCATTTGGGACACTTTGTGAGACGGGGCTTATCATATCCGCCCTAGACAGCAGGTTGTATGGGGAGACACGAGTCTCTCATGTTTTACAGGTTGGTATCTTCCTATCCAGACGATAGTAATACTGTAGCTTCACCTGGGTTGTGGTCAGTAGTAGGGCACACAGTAGAAAAACGTTTTGCAACAGAACACAAACATTTTTTTTAATCAGAAATGTTTAAGTAGTACCTCTCAATTTCACTCCATTTTCTTTGAACACAACCCATAGTACCTGAAGGTATTTGTGAGCCTTCAAGAAACTGGCTGGTACTGAAAGGTACTGAAAAACTCCACATGGCTATTTGTCAACATGTCAACTTGAATGATGAACAACAGCACACAATGTGTTGACATGCAGCGTTATCAAGATGCGTCCCCTACTCGTGTATTAGATATTGTGAACAATGATGTATTCTAAATGCATTGCCTCACACAAACAGCATATTGTCAACATGCCAAGGTTATGTATTTGTGTACATTGATCCGACAGACTGAGCATTTCAATAATTAAGGGACTGTATGGACTACTGATTGGTTGTTCCAATGGCTTGTGGTATATGAATGAGTCATTAATAAGAGAGACACAGAGAGATATTAATTCATGTTTATCTATGAATAATACTTTGCGTCTATATAGTAAATATGGACTAATTGTTTGGAGAAGGAGAGAGAGCAGAAAGGGGGTGAGAGAGAAGGTGTGAGAGACCGAGACAGAGAGAGAAACAGAGAGAGATTAATGTTTATATATGAATAATATCTCACATCTATATAGTAAATATGGACTAATTGTTTGGAGAAGGAGAGAGAGGGCGGGAAGGGGGGAGAGAGAGAAACAGAGAGAGGTTATGAGAGAGACACCGAGAGAGAGAGAGCGACAGAGAGAGAGAAAGGGCAAAACAGTGACAGAGAGAGAGAGAGAGAGAGAGAGAGATAGATGAATGAACGTTTATGTATGAACAATACGTCACATCTATATAGTAAATATGGACTAATTATTTGGAGAAGGAGAGAGAGCAGGAAAGGGGAGAGAGAGCAGGAAGGGGGAGAGAGAGAAGTTGTGAGAGAGACCGAGACAGAGAGAGGGAAACAGAGAGAGGTTATGAGAGAGGTAGAGAGAGAGAGACAGAGCGACAGAGAGAGAGAGGTTATGAGAGAGGCAGCAAGGGAGAGAAATATAGTGACAGAGACAGAGAGAGAAAGAGAGTGACAGAGAAAGAGCGAGAGACATATGTTTCCCGTGCCAATAAAGCCCACTGAATTGAACTGAATTGAGAGAGACAGAGAGAGAAAGACAGAGAGAGAAACAGAGAGAGAGAAACAAAGACTGAGTAGCAGTGTGTAGTAGAGTTGAAAGATAGGAGATAACTAGTCTGATAGGGAGAGTGTCAGGGAAGAGGGGGTGCTAGCAGCTGCCTTCCACACACACAATGCTTTCTAGAGGGAGAGAGAGGACTGGAATGGAATGGAGGGCCTTCCGATTCAACTTCAGCTAATTGAAAGAGCTTTTTGGCAGGAATGGACTGCATAAGAGCAGAGGAGCGAACGGTGCTGATAATGAGAAACAGAAAGAAAGGGAGAGGAAATGGGAGTGAATGAGAGAAAGAGAGATTGGAAAGTGGGAATGAGGTAGAGGAAACGGACAAAGAGAGAGACTGAAAAGGAGATAAACGGTAACATAAAAGAGTGAAAATTAAAAAGGAAAGATAGAAACCACAAAAGCGAAACCACAAAAGCGAGAGACAGAAAGATAGGGATGGGTTCTCTCATCCAGTTCTATAGGGTTCTGTCAAAAGGAGAGGACATTTTAATTCAATAGCCCAAAAGCGCAATGAAATAGTCCACTAAATACATCTCTACCCCAATAAACAGGACAATGATTTATAAGCCAACAAAATTATGGCTGTATTCTCTCATTCTATACCTCCACTCAGCCCTGAGATGAAGAGATGAGATTGGTTGGTTAGCGTGGAAACACCACCCCAATGGCAGGGTCCCAGGTGTGTGTGTGTGTGTGTGTGTGTGTGTGTGTGTGTGTGTGTGTGTGTGTGTGTGTGTGTGTGTGTGTGTGTGTGTGTGTGTGTGTGTGTGTGTGTGTGTGTGTGTGTGTGTGTGTGTGTGTGTGTGTGTGTGGCAGCCATTTAGAGCTTCTATGATGCAGTCTTTGCCTGAATCAGCCTGAGGTAAAACCACTTTATCGGTTAAATAGGATGAGAATAACATGCCAGACGTACTACACGCATGAGATACCTGCATGAGTGTTAGACCACCATGGGCACTACATACTTTACAGTAGAGTGTTGTGTAGTACAGAGATGTGTGTGTGTGTGTGTGTGTGTGTGTGTGTGTGTGTGTGTGTGTGTGTGTGTGTGTGTGTGTGTGTGTGTGTGTGTGTGTGTGTGTGTGTGTGTGTGTGTGTGTGTGTGTGTGTGTGTGTGTGTGTGTGTGTGGAGCACAGGAATAGAAACACAAATATCTAGATACTAAGCTTGTCATGCCTGCTCCCGCTCCCCCTCCCTGGCGCTCGAGGGCACCAGGCTACCCTTGTTCACACGCACCTGTCACCATCATCAGCAGCGCTCATTGGACTCACCTGGACTCCTTCACGTTGTTGATTACCCCCTGTATATCTGTCTGTTCCTCGGTGGTGTTCCCTGTGTCTGCATTCATTGTTGTTATGTGTTCCTGTCCAGACGCTGTTCCTGTTCTGTTTCATGTCCGTCAGTTATTAAACCTTCACTCCCTGTACCTGCTTCTCATCTCCTGCGTCCTTGTCCCGGTTGGCTTGGCAGGTTCCCATCCCACGTCATGCTTCAGCCGGCTCGTCGGGCTCCTGTGCCTCAGCCGGCCCATGAGTTTTCTTGTTTTGTTGGTGACGTCAGGCTTGGATTCCCCCGCTGATGGAACCGGGGGTGCCTAAGCTGGCTCGTCTGGCTGTCACGCCCAAGCTGGCTCGAGAGGTTTCCTTGCCACGGTTGGCTCGGCAGGTTCCCATCCCAAGTCATGCTTCAGCCGGCCCATAGGGCTTCTACGCCGCAGCGGGATCGTCAGGCTGTTACGCCTCAGCCGGCCCGTCCAGCTCGCCCAGGTGGGACGCCGGGTGGGGGGGGGTACTATATTGACACGGCTGGATAAAAAACATACCCGATTTAATCTGGTTACCACTCCTACCCAGTAACTAGAATATGCATATACTTATTACATATGGATAGAAAACACCCTAAATTTTCTAAAACTGTTTGAATGGTGTCTGTGAGTATAACAGAACTCAAATGGCAGGTCAAAACCTGAGAGATTCCTTTACAGAAAGTGGCCTGTCTGACCATTTCTTGAACTTCTTTTCCATCTCTATCATTTACTAAGGATCTCTGCTCTAACGTGACACTTCCCACGTCGTCCATAGGCGCTCAGAGCCCGGGAAAAAACAGAATGTCGTCATTCCAGCCCCAGGCTGAAACACATTATCGCCTTTCTCAAGTGGCCGATCAAGGGACACTGGGCTTATGCTCGTGACCCGACCGCCCCCGCCTTTGGGATTTTTTCCTCTGTTTGCCGAAAAGGAGATTCCCTGTCGGAATATTATCGCTTTTCTACGAGAAAAATGTCGTAAAAATTGATTTTAAACAGCGGTTGACATGCTTCGAAGTACGGTAATGGAATATTTAGAATTTTATTGTCACGAATTGCGCCATGCGCGCGACACTTCTTTACTATTTCGGATAGTGTCTGGAACGCACGAACAAAACGCCGCTATTCGGATATAACGATGGATTATTTTGGACCAAACCAACATTTGTTATTGAAGTAGCAGTCCTGGGTGTGCATTCTGACGAAGACAACAAAAGGTAATCAAACTTTTATAATAGTAAATATGATTATGGTGATTGCTAAACTTGCCGGGTGTCTAAATAGCGAGCCCTTGATGCCTGGGCTATGTACTTAGAATATTGCAAAATGTGCTTTCACCAAAAAGCTATTTTAAAATCGGACATATCGAGTGCATAGAGGAGGTCTGTATCTATAATTCTTAAAATAATTGTTATGCTTTTTGTGAACGTTTATCGTGAGTAATTTAGTAAAATGTTAGCGAATTCCCCGGAAGTTTGCGGGGGGTATGCTAGTTCTGAACGTCACATGCTAATGTAAAAAGCTGGTTTTTGATATAAATATGAACTTGATTGAACAAAACATGCATGTATTGTATAACATAATGTCCTAGGGTTGTCATCTGATGAAGATCATCAAAGGTGAG
Source organism: Salmo salar (assembly GCF_965601325.2). Classification (NCBI taxonomy): domain Eukaryota; kingdom Metazoa; phylum Chordata; class Actinopteri; order Salmoniformes; family Salmonidae; genus Salmo; species Salmo salar. The sequence continues at coordinate 64,530,370 of NC_138292.1, forward strand.
TGCTGCATTTAGCTGTCTTCTGGGTTTTGGTGACATTATATGCTGGCTTGAAAAATGGGTGTCTGATTATTTCTGGCTTGGTACTCTGCTGACATAATCTAATGTTTTGCTTTCGTTGTAAAGCCTTTTTGAAATCGGACAGTGTGGTTAGATTAACGAGAGTCTTGTCTTTAAATAGCTGTAAAATAGTCATATGTTTGAGAAATTGAAGTAATAGGATTTTTAAGGTTTTGAAAATCGCGCCACAGGCAAGCGTCCCACCTAGCCCATAGAGGTTAAAAAGGTCACATCTTTCCAAAATTTCATGTGTGATGAGGCAACCCTCATGAACTGTAAATCAGTAATTTCTCCCATCAGATGTCCAAGAAAAACTCACACACACACACAGCCAGGATGGAGTAATAGTGTGGGGCTTACAGACACACAGAACCTGCAATAGATACCGGTGTTCGCACCATCAAAGAACCGTCAGACCTAGAGCTCTGAAACTGTATATACATGTTCTAGAGCTTAAGTTGATAGTGCACTGTGAGTTATGTGGCTGTGGAAGGTTCTCAGGCCGAGAAACAGCCTTGTCTATTTGCAATGACTTCAATTAATTTTGAACGTTGCGAAAATGACAACATTTAGAAAAGTCCCAGAATCACAAGACTAGGTGCATTGAAACCGCCTCGGCCCATAAAGATGGACCCTAAAGTTTCTGTGCAATAGAGCTCTTTCAGGGACCCCGTAGCAACGCCGCCAAAAAAGTGCATTTTCAGCACCAATTAAGGTCGCTGCTCGGGCTCTGTATGACAGCTGGTGCTCTCATGCATGTTTCAGTGTTATTTGCCTCGAAGCGAGCACAGAAGTAGTTTAACTCGCCCGGTAGGCTCGTGTCACTGGGCAGCTCTTGGCTGTGCTTCCCTTTGTAGTCTGTAATGGTTTGCAGGCCCTGCCACATCCGGCGAGTGTCAGAGCCGGTTTAGTACGACTCGATCTTAGTCTGTATTGACGCTTTGCCTGTTTGATGGTTCATCGGAGGGCATAGCGGGATTTCTTAAAAGCTCTCGTGTCAGAGTCCCGCTTCCTTGAAAGCGGCAGCTCTGGCCTTTAGCTCAGTGCAGATGTTGCCTGTAATCCATGGCTTCTGGTTGGTGTATGTACGTACAGTCACTGTGGGGACAACGTCATCGATGCACTTATTGATGAAGCCAATGACAGATGTGGTGTACTCCTCAATGCCATTGGAGGAATCCCGGAACATATTCCAGTCTGTGCTAGCAAAACAGTCCTGTAGCTTAGCATGTGCTTCATCTGACCACTTTTTTTATTGATCTAGTCACTGGTGCTTCCTGCTTTAATTTTTGCTTGTAAGCAGGAATCAGGAGGATAGAATTATGGTCAGATTTGCCGAATGGAGGGAGAACTTTGTATGCATCTCTGTGTGTGGAGTATAGGTGGTCCAGAGTTATTTTCCCTCTGGTTGCACATTTAACATGTTGATAGAAATTAGGTAAAACTGATTAAGTTTCCCTGCATTAAAACCTCTCTAGGGCCGGCGGGATGAAATCGTCCCACCTACGTAACAGCCAGTGGAATCCTGTGGCGCGTTATTCAAATACCTTAGAAATGCTATTACTTCAATTTCTCAAACATATGACTATTTTACAGCATTTTAAAGACAAGACTCTCGTTAATCTAACCACACTGTCCGATTTCAAAAAGGCTTTACAACGAAAGCAAAACATTAGATTATGTCAGCAGAGTACCCAGACAGAAATAATCAGACACCCATTTTTCAAGCTAGCATATAATGTCACTAAAACCCAGAAGACAGCTAAATGCAGCACTAACCTTTGATGATCTTCATCAGATGACACACCTAGGACATTATGTTATACAATACATGAATGTTTTGTTCAATCAAGTTCATATTTATATCAGAAAACAGCTTTTTACATTAGCATGTGACGTTCAGAACTAGCATACCCCCCGCAAACTTTCGGTGAATTTACAAAAAATTTACTAAATTACTCACGATAAACGTTCACAAAAAGCATAACAATTATTTTAAGAATTATAGATACAGAACTCCTCTATGCACTTGATATGTCCGATTTTAAAATAGCTTTTCGGTGAAAGCACATTTTGCAATATTCTCAGTAGATAGCCCGGCATCACAGGGCTAGCTATTTAGACACCCAGCAAGTTTAGCACTCACCAAAGTCAGATTTACTATAAGAAAAATATTATTACCTTTGGTGTTCTTCGTCAGAATGCACTCCCAGGACTTCTACTTCAATAACAAATGTTGGTTTGGTCCCAAATAATCCATTGTTATATCCAAACAGCGGCGTTTTGTTCGTGAGTTCAAGACACTATCCGAAAGGGTAAAGAAGGGTGACGAGCACGGCGCATTTCGTGACAAAAAATGTTTAAATATTCCATTACCGTACTTCGAATCATGTCAACCGCTGTTTAAAATCAATTTTTATGCCATTTTTCTCGTAAAAAAGCGATAATATTCCGACCGGGAATCTGCGTTTAGGTAAAAAGAGGAAAGAAAATAAAGCACGGGGTCGACTCGTGCACGAGCCTAAGCCCATTGTCCTCTGATCGGCCACTTGCCAAAAGCGTAAATGTGTTTCAGCCAGGGGCTGCCTCGATATCATCCAGCTTTTTCCCGGACTCTGAGAGCCTATGGGAGCCGTAGGAAGTGTCACGTTACAGCAAAGATCCTCAGTCTTCAATAAACAGAGACAAGAAGAACAAGATCTTGTCAGAGAGGGCACTTCCTGTAAGGAATCTTCTCAGGTTTTTGCCTGCCATATGAGTTCTGTTATACTCACAGACACCATTCAAACAGTTTTAGAAACTTTAGGGTGTTTTCTATCCAAAGCCAATAATTATATGCATATTCTAGTTACTGGGCAGGACTAGTAACCAGATTAAATCGGGTATGTTTTTTATCCGGCCGTGTCAATACTGCCCCCTACCCCCAACAGGTTTAAAGTCCCCGGCTACTAGGAGCACCACCTCTGGGTGAGCGTTTTCTTGTTTGCTTACGGCGGAATACAGCTCATTCAATGCTATCTTGGTGCCAGCCTCTGACTGTGGTGGTATGTAAATAGATACAAAGAATATAGATGAAAACTCTCTTGGTAGGTAATGTGGTCTGCAGCTTATCATGAGAAACTCTACCTCAGGCGAGCAATGGCTTGAGACTTCCTTAGATATCATGCACCAGCTGTTGTTTACAAAAATACAGACTGCTGCCCCTTGTCTTACCAGACGCCACTGTTCTATCCTACCAGTACATCGTATAACCAGCCAGGTGTATGTTGATATTGTTGTCGTTCAGCCATGACTCCGTGAAGCATATAGGGAACCAGAACCTGCTGCAACTTGACTATGCACACTACCATGCTGCCACTGCAGTCCATAAACCCCACAGTTCTAAGAACCATACTTACCTTGTAAGCCTGGAATATCAGAACTCGTACAAGGAACCGCATGTCCAAAACAACATAACCCCTGTTGTGACTTGGTAAAGCACAAACACACGCTACATAGCAGGTCCACAGACTCCAATGGTTCAAACGGAGGCTCACACAGAGTGTCCAGGACCAAAGCCAGGTCCCAGATCGGTGCCATAGGCTCAGACACTGGTCTGAGCCGACACACGCCTTTCAGGTACCGCACCCCCAGAGGATGAGACCACTAGGTAGACTCGTCAATCACTACATGACACACCGAGATAGCTGCCATATATGCCTCCAATGTGAAAAAGGCCCTGCTCAAAAAGTTCTTGCAAGAACATCAAAATGTCCACCAAAGAGTTTTGAAAAGGAGAAACTCCTTTAACCAGACACCAACCCTCAAATGCACGCCACTTATATGTATACAACCCTCTCGTAGAGTGTGTGACGCTCCAACTATACAGTCATAATCACGTTCAAGGGTAAACACCTAGCCGTCAAATTCAACCTTTCAGGGGCCAAAACCACTGATCCCATATATTTGGTCGTGGGTGCCAAACTCTCCCATGCGCCTGGGACAATAGATCCCGATGACACGGAACCAGGGTTGTCTGGGCCAACGGGGAAACACAACCAGGGTTGTCTCGGCGAACGGGGAGACACAACAATCAACAACAGACCCTCCTGAAAGACCCTCCCCATGGTGGCTTGAATCAGATGCATCGGAGGAAATGCATAGCGCAGGGTACGAGGCCACTGATATGCCAAAGCATCCATTCCCAAAGGAGGGCCCAGATCCCTCATTGAGAAGAATAGACAACAATGTGCATTTTCTTGCAATGTTTAAGAACTACGTTGGCTATGCTGTTCCGGTCCCATATCTGGGGAACCACCGAGGGGTGCAGTCTCCACTTTGTAGAAATAGGGCCGCCCCGTCAATGTGGAAAACTTCAAGAACTTTGAAAGTATTTTCAAGTGCAGTCGCAAAAACCATCAAGCGCTATGATGAAACTGTCTCTCATGAAGACCGCTACAGGAAAGGAAAACCCAGAGTTACTTCTGCTGCAGAGGATAAGTTCATTACAGTTACCAGTCTCAGAAATTGCAGCCCAAATAAATGCTTCACAGAGTTTAAGTAACAGACACATCTCAACATCAACTGTTCAGATGAGTCAGTGTGAATCAGGCTTTTATGATCAAATTTCTGCAAAGAAGCCACTACTAAAGGACACCAACAATAAGAAGAGACTTGCTTGGGCCAAAAAACACATTTAATGGACATTAGACTGGTGGAAATCTGTCCTTTGGACTGATGAGTCCAAATGTGCGATTTTTGGTTCCAACTGCTGTGTCTTTGTGAGACGCAGAGTAGGTGAACAGATGATCTCCACATGTGTGGTTCCCACCGTGAAGCATGGAGGAGGAGGAGGTGTGATAGTGGTACTTTGCTGGTGACACTGTCTGTGATTTATTTAGAATTCGAGGCACTCTTAACCAGCATGGCTACCACAGCATTCCACAGCGATACGCCATCCCATCTGGTTTGCACTTAGTGGGACTATCATTTGTTTTCAACAGGACAATGACCCAATACACCTCCAGGCTGTGTAAGGGCTATTTGACCAATAAGAAGAGTGATGGAGTGCTGCATCAGATGACCTGGCCTCCATAATCACCCGACCTCTCAACCCAATTGAGATGGTTTGGGATGAGTTGGACCACAGAGTGAAGGAAAAGCAGCGAACAAGTGCTCAGCATATGTGGGAACTCCTTCAAGACTGTTGGAAAAGCATTCCAGGTGAAGCTGGTTGAGAGATGCCAAGAGTGTGCAAAGCTGTCATCAAGGCAAAGGGTGGCAATTTTGAACAATCTAAAATATTCAATATATTTTGATTTCTTTAACACTTTTTTGGTTACTACATGATTCGATATGTGTTATTTCATAGTTTTGATGTCTTCGCTGTTATTCTACAATGTAGAAAATAGTAAAATAAAGAAGAACCCTTGAATGAGTAAGTGTGTCCAAACTTTTGACTGGTACTGTATGTATAAGAGAAAATTACACACTTCCTCCCCTCCCCCACGCACGCACACACTTACACACATACACACTTCTTCTCATCCCACACCTCTCCCCTCTCTCTGCCTCCCTAGCCATACACACCAATAAGCTCCATAGCAGCTCATCATCCCAAACCACTTCCAGCACATTTTCTCATTACACCAGACCTCCTGTTCTGTCCTCTCCTCAGTGGCAGGGAGGGAGAAACACGAGAGAACCCTCCATTCAGAGGTTATATCCCCATGAGGTCAACCTGATCCCCCAAAACAAGCAGAGAATGTGATACACAGGCACGCACGCGCTCACATGCACGCACAGACAGACACAGACATACACACACAGACAGACAAAGACATACACACACAGACATAGACACAACACCACACTTCCTCCCCAAACAGAGCGCGTGAGTCACTGAGCCTCCCCTGCTGTAGTCCATCACTGTCTGACAGCATGGCATGCAAATCTAGCATTACACTATCTGTCCTCCGGTGGCATGGATCCACCACGTTCACGAGTCACGCACATAGGGCCCACAGGGCATAATGTCTATTACTGGGGGGTTGGGGGGGGTCGAGGGGGTGGTGGGGGGCAGGTTTTCCAGGAGTTAGGGGAGGAGGTGAGGGGTGAAAGGGGGAGGAAGAGGCAGCCAGGAGGGGGGTGGGAGGAGGGTAGGGTGTGTGTGTGTGTGTCAGGTTTTGACAAGGGTCCCAGGTGTACTCCAGGAGGATGATTGAATGCCAGGCCCTAACTACCAACTCTGGGTCTCAGTGACAGAGAAGGAACTCCGATGGGGATTGAAATATTCATGGTTTTGTGTTTGTGTTATTTTATTCCTGTTGTTTGGAAGTTGTGATGAGGGACGTATACGCATAACTGCATCTGATAATAAAACAAATAAACATCCCAAAAATGTTATACTCTCACCCAGGCTGCTTATCTCACACACACACACACACACACACACCACACACACACACACACCACACACACACACACACACACACACACACACACACACACACACACACACACACACACACACACACACACACACACACACACACACACACACACACACACACACACACACACAATAACAATAACTCAAATATTCCAGTCCACAATCCAAACCAAACCACAAAAAATACAATTGTGTTTATTTTTAGAAAAGGAACGTGGAGGATTGAGAGGGGAACGGCTTTTGTACGAGTATATATTGTCTAATAAGAGCAGCATTAATAATCCCCAACCCTTATTAGACTGTAAATGTAACTCAATCAGTACCCCAACCATTATTAGACTGTAAATGTAACTCAATCAGTACCCCAACCATTATTACATTTACATTTACATTTAAGTCATTTAGCAGACGCTCTTATCCAGAGCGACTTACAAATTGGTGCATTCACCTTATGATATCCAGTGGAACAACCACTTTACAATAGTGCATCTAAATCTTTTAAGGGGGGGGGGGGGGGGGGGTTAGAAGGATTACTTTATCCTATCCTAGGTATTCCTTAAAGAGGTGGGGTTTCAGGTGTCTCCGGAAGGTGGTGATTGACTCCGCTGTCCTGGCGTCGTGAGGGAGCTTGTTCCACCATTGGGGTGCCAGAGCAGCGAACAGTTTTGACTGGGCTGAGCGGGAACTGTGCTTCCTCAGAGGTAGGGGGGCCAGCAGGCCAGAGGTGGATGAACGCAGTGCCCTTGTTTGGGTGTACGGCCTGATCAGAGCCTGAAGGTATGGAGGTGCCGTTCCCTTCACAGCCCCGTAGGCAATCACCATGGTCTTGTAGCGGATGCGAGCTTCAACTGGAAGCCAGTGGAGAGAGCGGAGGAGCGGGGTGACGTGAGAGAACTTGGGAAGGTTGAACACCAGACGGGCTGCGGCGTTCTGGATGAGTTGTAGGGGTTTAATGGCACAGGCAGGGAGCCCAGCCAACAGCGAGTTGCAGTAATCCAGACGGGAGATGACAAGTGCCTGGATTAGGACCTGCGCCGCTTCCTGTGTGAGGCAGGGTCGTACTCTGCGAATGTTGTAGAGCATGAACCTACAGGATCGGGTCACCGCCTTGATGTTAGTGGAGAACGACAGGGTGTTGTCCAGGATCACGCCAAGGTTCTTAGCACTCTGGGAGGAGGACACAAGGGAGTTGTCAACCGTGATGGCGAGATCATGGAACGGGCAGTCCTTCCCCGGGAGGAAGAGCAGCTCCGTCTTGCCGAGGTTCAGCTTGAGGTGGTGATCCGTCATCCACACTGATATGTCTGACAGACATGCAGAGATGCGATTCTCCGCCTGGTTATCAGAAGGGGGAAAGGAGAAGATTAATTGTGTGTCGTCTGCATAGCAATGATAGGAGAGACCATGTGAGGATATGACAGAGCCAAGTGACTTGGTGTATAGCGAGAATAGGAGAGGGCCTAGAACAGATCCCTGGGGGACACCAGTGGTGAGAGCGCATGGTGCGGAGATAGATTCTCGCCACGCCACCTGGTAGGAGCGACCTGTCAGGTAGGACGCAATCCAAGCGTGGGCCGCGCCGGAGATGCCCAACTCGGAGAGGGTGAAGAGGAGGATCTGATGGTTCACAGTATCAAAGGCAGCAGATAGGTCTAGAAGGATGAGAGCAGAGGAGAGAGAGTTAGCTTTAGCAGTGCGGAGAGCCTCCGTGACACAGAGAAGAGCAGTCTCAGTTGGATGCCCAGTCTTGAAACCTGACTGATTAGGATCAAGAAGGTCATTCTGAGAGAGATAGCAGGAGAGCTGGCCAAGGACGGCACGTTCAAGAGTTTTGGAGAGAAAAGAAAGAAGGGATACTGGTCTGTAGTTGTTGACATCGGAGGGATCGAGTGTAGGTTTTTTCAGAAGGGGTGCAACTCTCGCTCTCTTGAAGACGGAAGGGACGTAGCCAGCGGTCAAGGATGAGTTGATGAGCGAGGTGAGGAAGGGGAGAAGGTCTCCGGAAATGGTCTGGAGAAGAGAGGAGGGGATAAGGTCAAGTGGGCAGGTTGTTGGGCGGCCGGCCGTCACAAGACGCGAGATTTCATCTGGAGAGAGAGGGGAGAAAGAGGTCAAAGCACAGGGTAGGGCACTGTGAGCAGGACCAGCGGTGTCGTTTGACTTAGCAAACGAGGATCGGATATCGTCAACCTTCTTTTCAAAATGGTTGACGAAGTCTTCCGCAGAGAGGGAGGAGGGGGGAGAGGGAGGAGGATTCAGGAGGGAGGAGAAGGTAGCAAAGAGCTTCCTAGGGTTAGAGGCAGATGCTTGGAATTTAGAGTGGTAGAAAGTGGCTTTAGCAGCAGAGACAGAAGAGGAGAATGTAGAGAGGAGGGAGTGAAAGGATGCCAGGTCCGCAGGGAGGCGAGTTTTCCTCCATTTCCGCTCGGCTGCCCGGAGCCCTGTTCTGTGAGCTCGTAGTGAGTCGTCGAGCCACGGAGCAGGAGGGGAGGACCGAGCCGGCCTGGAGGATGGGGGACAGAGAAAATCAAAGGATGCAGAAAGGGAGGAGAGGAGGGTTAAGGAGGCAGAATCAGGAGATAGGTTGGAGAAGGTTTGAGCAGAGGGAAGAGATGATAGGATGGAAGAGGAGAGAGTAGCGGGAGAGAGAGAGCGAAGGTTGGGACGGCGCAATACCATCCGAGTAGGGGCAGAGTGAGAAGTGTTGGATGAGAGCAAGAGGGAAAAGGATACAAGGTAGTGGTCGGAGATTTGGAGGGGAGTTGCAATGAGATTAGTGGAAGAACAGCATCTAGTAAAGATGAGGTCAAGCGTATTGCCTGCCTTGTGAGTAGGGGGGGAAGGTGAGAGGGTGAGGTCAAAAGAGGAGAGGAGTGGAAAGAAGGAGGCAGAGAGGAATGAGTCAAAGGTAGACGTGGGGAGGTTAAAGTCACCCAGAACTGTGAGAGGTGAGCCATCCTCAGGAAAGGAACTTATCAAGGCGTCAAGCTCATTGATGAACTCTCCAAGGGAACCTGGAGGGCGATAAATGATAAGGATGTTAAGCTTGAAAGGGCTGGTAACTGTGACAGCATGGAATTCAAATGAGGAGATAGACAGATGGGTCAGGGGAGAAAGAGAGAATGTCCACTTGGGAGAGATGAGGATTCCAGTGCCACCACCCCGCTGGCTCGATGCTCTAGGGGTATGCGAGAACACGTGGGCAGACGAAGAGAGAGCAGTAGGAGTAGCAGTGTTATCTGTGGTAAACCATGTTTCCATCAGCGCCATGAAGTCTAGGGACTGGAGGGTAGCATAGGCTGAGATGAACTCAGCCTTGTTGGCTGCAGACCGGCAGTTCCAGAGGCTGCCAGAGACCTGGAACTCCACAGGTTAGAGTGGCAGCGGCCACGCGGTGTGAAGCGTTTGTATGGCCTGTGCAGAGGGGAGAGAACAAGGATAGACAGACACATAGTTGACAAGCTACAGAAGTGTTGTTTCTTGTATTATTGTCTCTTGTGTCTTTAGAGAACTGTTTCTCTTTGATATCCTTTTTCTTCTGTCCTGATTTTCTCTTTCTTTTCTTCTGTTAACTAGATATTCTTTGTTGTTCTTCGTTAGCTAGCTAGCTTCTTCCAAAAGAGTCCCTAGCAACTGCTTAGCAACTGGTAAACAATTCAGCTAGCTAAGATAACTACAATTTTATAAAAAATAGTTATTTTTCAAAAGCCTATCTTCTTTGTTTGTTGCTTGTTTTTTCTCCTATTCAGTCTTGCAGTTTTCTTTTGCTTTTTTCCGATGTACTTCACTCTAAAAACCATGTAAATTTCAATATTTGTAGGAGCTCATTTTTCAGCTGCTTATTAGACTGTAAATGTAACTCAATCAGTACCCCAACCCTTATTAGACTGTAAATGTAACTCAATCAGTACCCCAACCCTTATTAGACTGTAAATGTAACTCAATCAGTACCCCAACCATTATTAGACTGTAAATGTAACTCAATCAGTACCCCAACAACAGTGCTAGAGGAAGGGAGTCTAACACACACTCACACAAAACACACAGACACACACACACACACAGACACACACACACCTCCTAACCTCCTACTGTTCTTTGGACCTCTTTTAATTTAATCCGTTTGTCCCCAAGCATTCAATTAGTCACAGAATCTATGAACAATGCAGGCACTAAAAGCAAAGCCCTATGAAGTTAAATGGAGATTAATTATTCATGTACTGAGTGTACTGTAATGTTCTGTACTGTAATGCGTCAGATAACAAAACAAGTAAATGAAGAAAGAAAAATATGTTTTCTTTCATGATTATTGTGGTTATTGTGGCTCAGTTGGTAGAGCATGGTGTTTGCAACGCCAGGGTTGTGGGTTCGATTCCCACGGGGGGCCAGTACAAAAAAAATAAATGCATGAAATGAAATGTATGTATTCACTACTGTAAGTCGCTCTGGATAAGAGCGTCTGCTAAATGACTAAAATGTAAAATGTTGAAAAAGGCTGTACATATCCACTTCTCTTCAGGTTCTGCTGGGATGACTAAAAAGAGGACAATGTTCCTCAAAGGTCTGTGTGTGTGTCTGTACTATAAGGAAAAGGCTATACGGACACTCCTGACCTGCAAACTGATATTTCATTTCAGAATTGGCTAAAATTAGGTCAGGGTTAAGGTAAGTGTCAGTTTTAGATGATGGTTAGTCGTTTTGCGGGTCAGCAGCGCCCTTATAGTCTCTACCATACTATACTCTATGTTTCTACCACTCTGTACCCCCATATCTAGGGCACTCACTTGAGTACTTCATTGGAGTTGCCTTGTTTGGAGCCCTTCTTGTTAGGGGTTTCGTTGCAGCCAGACTTGAGCAGTGTGTGTTGCCCCCGGTCCAGCATCATGGTGGAGGTTGCCATGGCGATGACAGCCACTGCATCCCGCACCCGAGCCTCCAAACTGTAGTCCCATTCGTCATACGACACCGAAATTAGCCCTGAGAGAAGGAGAGAGAGAGAGAGAGAGAGAGAGGGAAAAAGAGAGAGGGAAAAAGAGAAGAAAATGGGGGGTAGGGGAAGATGTGGAAGGATGAGGGGTGAAAAGGTGGGAGGTGGAGAGAGAGGTTAAGAGAGCCATCTCAAATAACAGAGGTGCCACATGAATTAAAAACTTGTTTGTAACCCCAAAATCCAACACCCTTTACAGCTGAGCTCACCCAGAGTAGGATGAAGTTTCCCAGAGACACTGATCTAAGATCAGTTTTGTATTTTCAGTTTAATAAGGTTTAAAAGCTGGGGAGAATAAACTGCTCCTGGATCAGTATGCACTTTAACTTTTTACCCTTCTCCTGACCCCCATTCTAACCCCATCCAGTAACTACCTGTGGGAAACACGGCGGGGACATTATCGGCGTCGCCGGCCACTAGCGACGGTACGATCCAGGTGTACCCGTATCCCGTCAGTCCCACAGAGTTTGCCACCTCAAAGATGGTGTAGGCCTCCTCCTTGGTGCAGTAAAGCAGGTAGACAGGGCTCTGCAGCTTCTTCATCTGGTTCTGGATCTTAGCGTCTCCGTCATCCACAGACATGTCCAACAGGAGGACTTCTTCTAGCTCCCAGCCCACAAAACTGTTCTCTATGGTGCTCCGGATCTATGGTGGGGGAGAGGGAAAGGGGGGTGAAGGGGGAGAGGAGAGAGGGAGGAGAAGGAAGAAGAGAGAGGGGAGGAGGAGGTGGAAGAGTGAGGGAGGATGGGTAAAAGAAGAGGAGAGAGGGAGAGAGGGAGGGAGGAGGAGGAGGAGGAAGACGAGGAAAGAAAAGTATTGACGTTCTGTTCCAATATCCACACAAGAAACAGCACTTGAAAAGTAAACAGTTTGTTTGTCTGTCTGGCAGTCTTTCTGGCTCCTCTCTTGGGTTTAGCTGTGCAGGTGTAAGACTAGTAGTCTGCCAGTTCAGCTCTAGGGTTGTACTTGAGCTTTAAGTCCTGGCTGTTTTCTAAAGAATGCTTTCAAAACTAAGGGAAAGGACCACAGGTTTGGTGTGGGGCATCTCTCATAGGGGTTTCATATGAACAACAGGTTTGGTGTGGGGCATCGCTCATAGGGGTTTCATAGGAACAATAGGTTTACTCCAGTGCTAGCCTCTCTACACTGGCTTCCTGTTAAGGCAAGGGCTGATTTCAAGGTTTTACTGCTAACCTACAAGCATTACATGGGCTTGCTCCTACCTATCTTTCCGATTTGGTCCTGCCGTACATACCTACACGTACGCTACGGTCACAAGACGCAGGCCTTCTTATTGTCCGTAGAATTTCTAAGCAAACAGCTGGAGGCAGGGCTTTCTCCTATAGAGCTCCATTTTTATTGAATGGTCTGCCTACCCATGTGAGAGACGCAGACTCGGTCTCAACCTTTAAGTCTTTATTGAAGACTCATCTCTTCAGTAGGTCCTATGATTGAGTGTAGTCTGGCCCAGGAGTGTGAAGGTGAACGGAAAGGCACTGGAGCAACGAACTGCCCTTGCTGTCTCTGCCTGACCGGTTCCCCTCTCTCCACTGGGATTCTCTGCATCGAACCCTATTACAGGGGCTGAGTCACTGGCTTACTGGTGCTCTTCCATGCCGTCCCTGGTAGGGGTGCTTCACTTGAGTGGGTTGAGTCACTGACGTGATCTTCCTGTCCGGGTTGGCGTTCCCCCTTGGGTTGTACCGTGGCAGAGATCTTTGTTGGCTATACTCGGCCTTGTCTCAGGATGGTAAGTTGGTGGTTGAGAAATACCCTCTAGTGGTGTGGGGGCTGTGCTTTGGCAAAGTGGGTGGGGTTATATCCTGCCTGTTTGGCCCTGTCTGGGGGTATCGTCAGACGGGGCCACAGTGTCTCCCGACCCCTCCTGTCTCAGCCTCCAGTATTTACGCTGCAGTAGTTTATGTGTCGGGGGGCTAGGGTCAGTCTGTTATATCTGGAGTATTTCTCCTGTCTTATAGGGGTTTCATAGAAACAACAGGTTTGGTACGGGGCATCTCTCATAGGGGTTTCATAGGAACAATGATGAATAAGATATAGAAACAGGAGAAAATGGATGCCATTTTTAAAATACTTTGCTTGGAGTGCCAGATGTGCAGGGTTTGAACATGAGACTTTTCTTTTAGTTCATTGCAACAGGCGAGCTCAATCAAGCACAGCCAAAGTACACTACATGACCAAAAGTATGTGGACATCCGCTCGTCGAACATCTCATTCCAAAATCATGGGCATTAATATGGAGTTGGTCCCCCCTTTACTGCTATAACAGCCTCCACTCTTCTGGGAAGGCTTTCCACTAGATATTGGAACGTTGCTGCGGGGACTTGCATCCATTCTGCCACAAGAGCATTAATGAGGTTGGGCACTGATGTTGGGCGATTAAGCCTTGCTCGCAGTCGGTGATCCAATTCATTCCAAAGGTGTTTGGTGGGGTTGAGGTCAGGGCTCTAGGCAGGCCAGTCAAGTTCTTCCACACCGATCTCGAAAAGCCATTTCTGTATGGATCTCGCTTTGTGCACAGGGCATTGTCATGCTGAAACTGGAAAGTGCCTTCTCCAAACTGTTGCTACAAATTTGGAAGCATAGAATCGTCTAGACTGTCATTGCATGCTGTAGCGTTAAGATTTCTCTTAACTGGAACGAAGGAGCCCGAAACATAAAAAAAAGAACATTATTCCTCCTCCACCAAACTTTACAGTTGGCATTATGCATTCGGGCAGGGTAGCATTCTCCTGGCATCTGCCAAATCCAGATTCATCCGTCAGACTGCCAGATGGTGAAGTGTGATTCATCACTGCAGAGAACGCGTTTCCACTGCTCCTGAGTTCAATGGCGGCAAGCTTTACACCACTCCAGCCGACGCTTGGCATTGCACATGATGATCTTAGACTTGTGTGCGGCTGCTCGGCCATGGAAACTAATTTCATGAAGCTCCCGACGAACACTTCTTGTGCTGACATTGCTTCCAGAGGCAGTTTGGAACTCAGTAGTGAGTGTGGTGGAGGACAGACGATTTTTACGCGCTACTCGCTTCAGCTTTCGCCGGCCCCATTCTGTGAGCTTGTGTGGCCTACCACTTCGCAGCTGAGCCGTTGTTGCTCCTAGACGTTTCCACATCACAATAACAGCACTAGCAGGGCAGAAATTTGATGAACTGACTTGTTGGAAAGGTGGCATCCTATGACGGTGCCACGTTAAAAGTCACTGAGCTCTTCAGTAAAGCCATTCTACTGCCAGTGTTTGTCTATGGAGATTGGAATGCTGCGTGCTTTTTATACACCTGTCAGCAATGAGTGTGGCTGAAATAGCCGAATCCACTCATTTAAAGGGGTGTCCACATACTTTTGTATATATAGTGTATTTGAACTGATTTCCAATAGTATTTGAACCCAGGTCTGGTCTGCCTCACTTTATTGACAAAGTCCTGGTATCCGGGGTAGTAGGTGGTGACGATGGAGAAGATGTACCAGTCGTATTCCTCCATGATCTTCAGCATGATGGAGGCCTGCTGCTCTATGGACGGGCCAAACTGGAAGAACATGGAGTGGTCGTCCTGCAAACACGGGGAAAAGAGAGAAGAGAGAGGGAAGACAGAAGAACGGGACGTCAGGTCAATGGTCAAATGGAAATAATATGTAAAGGAGGATCGTACACATACAGTACATGCGTGGCCACACACACAAACAACATCTGGAGACTCAAGGGAGGTCCAGGGAGCTAGGGCGATGTTGTTCAGTCACCCATGAGGACATGATGGTTGAGATGCATTATTTATGGAACTAAGGGACTGGAGGGGACATCATAGGAACTGTATCAGCTGAACGTCAGGGGTCTATTTGTGTTCATGAGTTTGTCAGTGGGGGAGTGTGTGTACGATTATTAGTGAGTGAGTGTGAGCGAGATTGTGAGTGTGCATGTATGTGTGTGTGTCCTCACAAGGATAGTAAAACAAGTAAAATTCTGACAAGTGGGGACATCTCACCGGTCACCACAAGGAAAAAGGCTATTTTAGGTTTAGGGGTTAGGTTTACGGTTAGGGTTAGGGTTACAATTAGGATTAGGGTTAGAATTAGGGTTAGGGTTTAAGGTTAGGTTTAGGGGTTAGGGAAAATAGGATTTTGAATGGGAATCAATTGTTTGGTCCCCACAAGGATAGTAAAACAAACATGCCTGTGTGTGTGTGTGTGTGTATGTGTGTGTGTGTGTGTGTGTGTGTGTGTGTGTGTGTGTGTGTGTGTGTGTGTGTGTGTGTGTGTGTGTGCGTGTGTGTGTGAGAATCTGCTCATATGTACAGTGGGGTTTGAAATGATTGACACAAAGATAAGAAATTATTACTGTATAAAATAAATAATTCAAATACTGAGCTATACTGTATGCTAAACAAATGGAAAATTATATTATTTTATACTAATACAATAGCTCAGAGAAATAGATGCAGTTTTTTTCTCAAAAGGCAGGGGTCAATATTACTGACACCACTGTTTTCAATACCTCACCTTACAAAGATAATGGCACTAAGCCTTTTTCCAAAATGTTTTATGAGTTGGAGAACACATTGGAAGGGATCTTAGACCATTCCTCTTCCAGGAAGACAATAACCCCAAGCATACATAAAAATCCACAAATAAAATGGTTATTAACTGGCCACATAATCAACTTTTTGCAATAGTTATGTCAGTTTCCAGACATGAAGCCAATTGAAAACATGTGGTTTGATTTGAAGAGGACAATCCCATAAACGCAGAGGAAGGATATCAAGGATCTGGAAGGATTCTGTATGGATCCCTCCCAATGTGTTCTCCAACTCATAAAACATTTTAGAAAAAGGTTCAGTTACGTTATCCTCGCAAGGTGAGCTATTTGAAGGTATTGAAAACAGGGTTGTCAATCATTTTTAACCCTACCTTTTTGAGACAAAAAAATGATTACTTGTTGAACAAAATCTCTTTCTCTGAGCAACTGTATAAGTATAAAATAATGTTTGTTTTAGCATACAATATAGCACAGTATTTTAATTATTTATTTTATATAGTCATTTTTTCTAATCTTAATCAAGGGTGTAATGTTGGACCCCACCGTATGTGTACACAGTGAGCGAGTGAGCGAGTGAGCGATACTGTTAGTTTGAGAATGAATATGTGTGACGTCAATACTATATTTGCATGTTCCCGTGTGCATGCAAGCATGGCCTGCCTATGTGACAGCTCTGTACGTGACTCTGTGTGTATGGGCGTATCCATAGGCTGTGGCTCCATGTTACTCATGCAGCAGGCTGTGCTGAGCTCTCCCTGGCTCAGGTCTACTCGCTCCACTCCACATCAAAGCCCACTCCCCCCCCCCCCCCGTTACATCTCCCTTCTCCCCCACAGGGACAGATACGGCTTGATCCGTTACCTAGCTTCTGCTTTGATGAGGTAATCACATTCCATGTCAATGGGGGATGGAAGTGTAGAAGTAGAATAGGTGAGGTTGGGGGACTTATCCTGAAACGTTGACTTCACTTGAAATAACCGTGTTAAAATAATATGCTTGCGCACAAACGCATCACAGGCGCACCCTTAAACTCTAACCTTTCTATTGAAATCCATTGCTATTTTGACTACGTTCCATATATTCTGAAGGTCATGTGAATTTCAAAGGTGAGTGTTGTTGTATGTATGCTGTGTTTGTCCCTTCCCATAATTTCCTGTCAATCAACCGCAAATCCACGGCAGCCATTGACTCCTCTTGATCCTCCACGTTTCTCAATCTATCCTGAGCCCTATCTCTCCTCTTCACACCTTTATACACTTCTCTCTCTATTTTCTCTCTGTCCTACATTATTAATCCCTGTGCGGATACAGATATAATTTAATTTGAATACTTTTTCCCACTCTTTTCCTCTATCATTCTATTCTCTCTTTTCATTGTCTTTCTCTCTTTTCTCTCTCTCTTTCTCAAATGTCATTCACTTGGATCAGCAGACACCTATTCCATTATTCATAGAATAACAGCTAATCAGTCTAATGTTCTCTTTAATATCCTCATCAATTCACTGTTTTTTTTCTCCTAATGGAATTACTGTCTGTCAGTGTTTTTTTTACTCTTCGTGTTTATCTTCTTCACACCAAGTCCTAAAGCTCAATTAGCTCATGTCTGCGAGGTGCTAACCAGTGTCCTGCAGGGCCAGCAGGGCCAAAATACCTATTATTGTAACTCTCTGAAAAGTATTGTTTGAATTTTGACATGCTTTTGTCGGCATTGTGCTATGTGAGTTTGACTGTTTAGCTCGAAATCAATCGAGCTGCATGTTGCAAACATAGCGGCATGTTGCAGACATTAGCTAAAGGAGGCTAGTAAAGTACAGTAGCTTAACTGACTCACTATCACTATCATCATTATCCCGTTGTGCATAAAGATGACAGCAACCAGCCGCAGCAGTTATACAGCACTGTAACCTATTGCATCTCCCTGAGGATTTGTAACGTACTGTACTGTGATGAAGCCTAATATGTGAGAAACCCGTCTTTAACATAGTGACTCTAACACCTCAACCACACCTCACATCAACCACTCTGCAATGCATCTATAAATATATGCAGAGTTTAGTACACAAAAAAGTGCTTTCATCGCTTCCTTCTTTACAGTATGTCACCCGTTTCTATAAGATGCGCTGGGATGGGGAGCAGTGTTGAGGGCGGCTATTATTTAAACCTATTAAGACTGAAGTGTTGTGAGCTTGATTTATATCAGATTGTCACGGTGGCTTCGCCTGGCGTTGTCGGCGGAGCTAGCTGCTTCCTCTGCTGCGTCAATGTGTACTGTGGTGTGTGTGTGTGTGTGTGTGTGTGTGTGTGTGTGTGTGTGTGTGTGTGTGTGTGTGTGTGTGTGTGTGTGTGTGTGTGTGTGTGTGTGTGTGTGTGTGTGTGTGTGTGTGTGTGTGTGTGTGTGTGTGTGAGCAGTCTAAAGCGGGTCTGAAAGGATTTGGCAACTCATCTCCATGTCATGCCAGTGAAAGCCTGTCTCCAATTAGATTTGCTGGGAGAGAGCGACATATCAGCCCTCCGCTTAACAAGCCCTGGTGGGAGAGGATTGAGAGAGAGCGAGAGAGAGAGAGAGAGAGAGAGAGAGAGAGAGAGAAGGAGAGAGAGGGGTGATCGGAGAGATAGAGGGAGGGGGTGGCAGTTGGGGCTGAGCAAGAGATAGAGAGGAGTCTCAATTGAGAAAACAGGAAAAACCTAAGAACTCCCAGAGAGAGAGAGAGTAAGAACAAGAGAAAGATTCACAAACACACACATTCACACATTGAAGTAGCAGCTGCGTTATAGTAGACACATCCTTTCCTTCCTCTCCTTCAAACACTCCGTTTTCCCACTTCACTCCCCTCTTTCAATCCACCTTTAATCCTCTCCCCCCTTCCGACTATCTTTCCTCCATCTATCTATCTTCCCTCTGTCTTTTCTCCATCTATCTATCTTCCCTCTGTCTTTCCTCCATCTATCTATCTTCCCTCTGTCTTTTCTCCATCTATCTATCTTCCCTCTGTCTTTCCTCCATCTATCTATCTTCCCTCTGTCTTTCCTCCATCTATCTATCTTCCCTCTGTCTTTTCTCCATCTATCTATTTTCCCTGTCTTTTCTCCATCTATCTATCTTCCCTCTGTCTTTCCTCCATCTATCTATCTTCCCTCTGTCTTTCCTCCATCTATCTATCTTCCCTCTGTCTTTTCTCCATCTATCTATCTTCCCTCTGTCTTTTCTCCATCTATCTATCTTCCCTCTGTCTTTTCTCCATCAATCTATTTTCCCTCTGTCTTTTCTCCATCTATCTATTTTCCCTCTGTCTTTTCTCCATCTATCTATCTTCCCTCTGTCTTTTCTCCATCTATCTATCTTCCCTCTGTCTTTCCTCCATCTATCTATCTTCCCTCTGTCTTTTCTCCATCTATCTATTTTCCCTCTGTCTTTTCTCCATCTATCTATTTTCCCTCTGTCTTTCCTCCATCTATCTATCTTCCCTCTGTCTTTCCTCCATCTATCTATCTTCCCTCTGTCTTTTCTCCATCTATCTATTTTCCCTCTGTCTTTTCTCCATCTATCTATCTTCCCTCTGTCTTTTCTCCATCTATCTATTTTCCCTCTGTCTTTCCTCCATCTATCTATCTTCCCTCTGTCTTTCCTCCATCTATCTATCTTTCCGGTCTTTTCTCCATCTATCTATCTTCCCTCTGTCTTTTCTCCATCTATCTATTTTCCCTCTGTCTTTTCTCCATCTATCTTCCCTCTGTCTTTTCTCCATCTATCTATCTTCCCTCTGTCTTTTCTCCATCTATCTATTTTCCCTCTGTCTTTCCTCCATCTATCTATCTTCCCTCTGTCTTTCCTCCATCTATCTATCTTTCCGGTCTTTTCTCCATCTATCTATCTTCCCTCTGTCTTTTCTCCATCTATCTATTTTCCCTCTGTCTTTTCTCCATCTATCTTCCCTCTGTCTTTTCTCCATCTATCTATCTTTCCGGTCTTTTCTCCATCTATCTATCTTTCCTCTGTCTTTCCATATTTTCTCCCCAGCACATTCATCCTGCTGTCAATCTCACTCTGTGGTTTAAGCTCATCATGCTTCATCATCATATTTCTTCGCTAATCAAATACACACAGAGTTAATTCATCTAACATTCCTTGTTTAATTAGGAATGACCCTATTTTGAAGTCCTTCCTGTTGCGTCGCTTTTTCTTATGCACTTCATTTGAAGAACCCACAGTGTCTTGATTGAATTACTCCTCTATTTTTGGTCCAGGAAATGATTACACAGTTGTTCCCGTTTCATTTGCTGGGCAGCCAATAGACTGAGAACATGTGCATTCTATAAATGACGAGCTCTGGAAAATGGGGATGGCAATCATGGGAACTACATATAGAGCGCGTTAGGACATTGCAACATTTTGTGAACAGCACAATATGAAATCAAAAAGAACCTCAGCATCTCAAATCTCTGGCTCCAATCGTCGATGTCATTAACAAACTAGCAAAAAGTTTTCGCTCCTGTTGTGTGGCAATTAGCCACTCTCACAGTAAGAAGCTGTTAATGTTATGCGTAAATCACAAGCAAATCAATGTTTGACAAAAAGTGCAGGTTTTGTACTTTATTCAACAAACTAGTACATCTTGTGGCTGCCAGGTAGCAGTCTCATAGAAGCTGTTCTATGGTTCGTTTCAAAGAATCCCAAAGAAACCAAGTATGTACAGTACTCTTTTGCGTATTTTACAGTCGATTAAAAAGGACATTATAGAGTTATTTTTCCAGTATAATGTCCATTTTAACAGACTGTAAAATACACCGTGACCTTTATTATCAGCATGCTGAGGCCTGTCCTCACCATAGCCAGCAGGCTCCCACCTCTGACCTCTGTGTGGGGAATATCATGTTGGTCACGGCACCAAACCCCCATGGTCACAACCATCCTCCACACACACACAAACCATGGTCACAACCATCCTCCACACATACACAAACCATGGTCACAACCATCCTCCACACATACACAAACCATGGTCACAACCATCCTCCACACACACACAAACCATGGTCACAACCATCCGCACGCACGCACGCACCACACACACACACACACACACACACACACACACACACACACACACACACACACACACACACACACACACACACACACACACACACACACACACACACACACACACACACACACACACACACACACGGTCACACACACACCCACACGGAGGGGGTTAAACTAAGGTCATAGAATATGACTGCTCATGCACTGGTTTTACAGCTTGGAAGCATATTTACCATGCACACATACTGTATGTGCATATGGTGCCGTACATATACATGCATGAATACATACAGTACCAGTCAAAAGTTTGGACACATCTACTCATTCAAGGGTTTTTCTTTATTTTACTATTTTACTAGAATAATAGTGAAGACATAAAAACTATGAAATAACACATGGAATCATGTAGTAACCAAAAAAGTGCTAAACAAATATATTATACATTTGAGATTCTTCAAAGTAGCCACCCTTTACCTTGATGACAGCTTTGTACACTATTGGCATTCTCTCAACCACCTTCATGAGAAATGCTTTTCCAACAGTCTTGAAGGAGTTCCCACATATGCTGAGCACTTGTTGGCTGCTTTTCCTTCACTCTGTGGTCCAACTCATCCCAAACCATCTCAATTGGGTTGAGGCCGGGTGATTGTGAAGGCCAGGTCATCTGATGCAGCACTCCATCACTCTCCTTGGTCAAATAGCCCTTACACAGCCTTGAGGTGTATTTTGGGTCATTGTCCTGTTGAAAACAAATGATAGTCCCACTAAGTGCAAACCAGATGGGATGGCGTATCTCTGCAGAATGCTGTGGTAGCCATGCTGGTTAAGTGTGCCTTGAATTCTAAATAAATCACAGACAGTGTCACCAGCAAAGCACCCCCACAGCATCACACCTCCTCTTTCATGCTTCACGGTGGGAACCACACATGTGGAGATCATCCGTTCCCCTACTCTGCGTCTCACAAAGACACAGCTGTTGGAACCAAAAATCGCAAATTTGGCTTCAACAGACCAAAGGACAGATTTCCACAGGTTTAATGTCCATTGCTCGTGTTTCTTGGCCCAAGCAAGTCTCTTATTATTATTGGTGTCCTTTAGTAGTGGTTTCTTTGCAGCAATTCGACCATGAAGGTCTGATTCACACAGTCTTCTCTGAACAGTTGATGTTGAGATGTGTCTGTTACTTGAACTCCGTGAAGCATTTATTTGGGCTGCAATCTGAGGCTGGTAACTCTAATGAACTTATCCTCTGCAGCAGAGGTAACTCTGGGTCTTCCTTTCCTGTGGCGGTCCTCATGAGAGCCAGTTTCATCATAGCGCTTGATGGTTTTTGCGACTGCACTTGAAGAAACATTCAAAGTATTTTACATTTTCCGGATTGACAGGCCATGTGTTAAAGTGATGATGGACTGTTGTTTCTCTTTGCTTATTTGAGCTGTTCTTGCCATAATATGGACTTGGTCTTCTACCAAATAGGGCTATCTTCTGTATACCACCCCTACCTTGTTACAACACAACTGATTGGCTGAAACGCATTAAGAAGGGAAGAAATTCCTCAAATTGACTATTAACAAAGCACACCTGTTAATTGAAATGCAATCCTGGTGACTACTTTATGAAGCTGGTTGAGAGAATGCCAAGAGTGTGCAAAGCTGTCATCAAGGCAAAGGGTGGCTACTTATACATAAAATATATTTTGATTTGTTTAACACTTTTTTGGTTACTACATAATTCCATATGTGTTATTTCATAGTGTTGATGTCTTCACTATTATTCTACAATGTAGAAAATAGTAAAAAATTAAGAAAAACCCTTGAATGAGTAAGTGTGTCCAAACTTTTGTCTGGTACTGTACATGTAGACACATTCACATACTGCACTGTACAAACACACCCACGCAAGCGAACACACACACACACACACACACACACACACACACACACACACACACACACACACACACACACACACACACACACACACACACACACACACACACACACACACACACACACACACACACACACACACACACACACACACAGCAGAGTCCCCTTACTTATGATAAGACACTAATAATATAGGTCCTATTTGACATAGCAGTGAATGACTCAGTGAATCAGCCCAGAAACATATAATTAAAAAAAGAGAATGACAGAAACTCATCAACTCATAGTTGATTTGAAATACCAGGAATGATTTATCATCCTCTTCCCCAACATATTTTTTCCCCCTCACCATCTTCTCTATTTCTGTTTCCCAACACCAGGTTCTGCTCTCAAGAAACGTTTTAATAATGTGCTGAATATCTAATTAAAATAAATGACTATCACTTTGTGTTTCAAATTCGTCTGTATTACACGCACACACACACTCCTGTGCGAGCACACATGCACACACACACACGCTTTTTTCCAAACCTCTGCAAAATTTCAAACTTTTTTCCTCCAGTCTCCACTAATGTGTCTCAAACTGCCACTCTGTGTACGGAGGGAGAAGATGGAGAAGGCCAATTGTCTTATTGGATCTGCTACTGTAACGTCTACAGCCCTGGCAGGACTCACATCATGTCAGCCAAGCCCATTACATCCTGAAATACACTGAAATGGATTGACGGCGAGGGACATGGGGATGACAGTTTAAAGGACAAGACCAGGACAGAGAGGCTGGTGTTCGGGACAGGAAGGAAGGAAGGAAGGAAGGAAGGAAGGAAGGAAGGAAGGAAGGAAGGAAGGAAGGAAGGAAGGAAGGAAGGAAGGAAGGAAGGAAGGAAGGAAGGAAGGAAGGAAGGAAGGAAGGAAGGAAGGAAGGAAGGTGAGTCTGGTCGAGATAGCGAAGAAAAAATACCAATACAATGAGGAAAGGAGAATGGAAGGATGGAGACCTTTGCACTCTGCGGTTAATGAAAACCTCTCGTCACGAGGAGTTGATTAAGCTCGTTAACAACGGGACAGCATGCTGGGTAATTAATCACTGACACATGGATGCGATGCATGCTGATTGGTCCATTCCACCCCAGCCAATCGAGAAGAGCCACTTATATGTGACCCTGACTTAGCCCGAGATGGATAACGAACTACTGTGTACTATAGCGCTTTCTCAGTTCCTCTTCCTTGATTCCTTGTGTCCTCTCTCCTCGCCTCTTTCTCAAAACACATTGGAGGAGAAGGTCTTCATTTGAATGCTAAGCTAATGCAGTGTCACTATAGACAGACTATACTGTAAATACACTGGCGTAATGAATAGAGTGACTGAATAAAGAAAACAACAGTTTGTATAAAAGTATATCGTTGTATAAAAGCATATTGTGGTCCAGTGTGGCTCAGTTGGTAGAAAATGGAGCTTGCAATGCCAGGGTTGAGAGTTTGATTACCATGGGGGACCAGTAAGAAAAAAGTATGAAAATGTATGCACTGCATAATTCACTCTGGATAAGAGCATCTGCTAAATTACTAAAATGTAAATGTATCAATCGCGGAAAATTCGTCCCTGGAGAATGCAAGGAAATAGGAGTGCATAATGTAGGAATTACTCTAGCCTTGATTTCCCATCAAAGATCAACCTCTTGAGAAAATGTCCAGTGATTTTATGTGGGTGTTTCACTTCTGCCAAACACATGTGTGTGTGTGCTCGCTCTCTCCCTCAGATGCCCCCTCCTTCTCCTCTTCTCTCTCTCTCTCTTCCCCTCTTCTCTCTAACAAGCACAGAGGGTTAGAGTGCAGAGCAGAGCCAAGCACAGAGTACAATGAGATACATGCGGTTCACAACCCTGTCAGTGCGTTTTTTGGCAAGTCTTGACTCCCATTTCCACTCCATCTCCTCTCTCGCTCGCTCACTCCCTCTCTTTCTCTCCTCCTCCTCTCAGCCTAACTCTGTCTGCCTCCACTTCATGCTGATTCCTCCCTTCATTCTGTTTTCCCTCACTAATCTCTCTCTCTCTGTCCATTAATCAGCTAACTCTCTTTCATTCTCCAACTAACTCCTTCCGTCATCTACAGTATTTATTTAAAACACTCTCTCAATTCAATTTCAATTTCAATTTCAATTTAAGGGGTTTTATTGGCATGGATAACATATGTTTACATTGCCAAAGCAAGTGAAATAGATAATAAACAAAAGTGAAGTAAATAATAAAAGATTAACAGTAAACATTACACTTACAAAAGTTCCAAAAGAGTAAAGACATTTCAAATTGCATAGTATGTCTATACACAGTGTTGTAATGATGTGCAAATAGTTAATGTACAAAAGGGAAAATAAATAAACATAAATATAGGTTGTGTTTACAATGGTGTTTGTTCTTCAATGGTTGCCCTTTTCTTTTGGCAACAGGTCACAAATCTTGCTGCTGTGATGGCACACTGTGGTATTTCACCCAATAGATATGGGAGTTTATCAAAATTCGATTTGTTTTCAAATTCTTTGTGGGTCTGTGTAATCTGAGGGAAATATGTGTCTCTAATATGGTCATACATTTGGCAGGAGGTTAAGAAGTGCAGCTCAGTTTCCACCTCATTTTGTGGGCAGTGTGCACATAGCCTGTCTTCTCATGAAAGCCAGGCCTGCCTTCAGCAAACTTTCTCAATAGCAAGGCTATGCTCAGTGGTCAGGTATTCTGCCACTATGTACTCTCTGTTTAGGGCCAAATAGCATTCTAGTTTGATCTGTTTTTTTGGTTAATTTATTCCAACGTGTCAAGTAATTATCTTTTTGTTTTCTCATGATTTGGTTGGGTCTAATTGTGTTGCTGTACTGGGCCTCTGTGGGGTCTGTTTGTATTTATGAACAGAGCCACAGGACCAGCTTGCTTAGGGGACTCTTCTCCATGTTTATTTCTCCCTAGGTGATGGCTTTGTTAAGGAAGGTTTGGGAATCGCTTCCTTTTAGGTGGTTGTAGAATTTAACGGCCCTTTTCTGTATTTTTATAATTAGTTGGTATCTGTCTAATTCTGCTCTGCATGCATTATTTGGTGTTTTACGTTGTACACTGAAGATATTTTTGCAGAATTCTGCATGCAGAGTATCAATTTGGTATTTGTCCCAATTTGAGAATTCATTTTGAGAATTCAGACCTCACAACCATAAAGAGCAATGGGTTCTATAACTGATTCAAGTATTTTTAGCCAGAACCTAATTGGTATGTCAAATTTGATGTTCCTTTTGATGGCATAGAAGGCCCTTCTTGCCTTGTCTCTCAGATCATTCACAGCTCTGTGGAAGTTACCTGTGGCGCTGATGTTTAGGCCGAGGTATGTATCGTTCTTTTGTGTGCTCTAGGGCAACGGTGTCTAGATGGAATTTGTATTTGTGGTCCTGGAAACTGGATCTTTCTTGGAACACCATTATTTTGGTCTTACTGAGATTTACTGTCAGGGCCAAGGTCTGACAGAATCTGTGTAGAAGATCTAGTTGCTGCTGTAGGCCCTCTATGGTTGGTGACAGAAGCACCAGACCATTAGCAAACAGTAGACATTTGACTTCAGGTTCTAGTAGGGTGAGGCCGGGTCCTGCAGACTGTTCTAGTGCCCTCGCCAATTCGTTGATATATATGTTGAAGAGGGTGGGGCTTAAGCTGCTTCCCTGTCTCACTTCCTGGCCATGTGGAAAGAAATGTGTGTGTTTTTTGCCAATTTTAACCACACACTTGTTGTTTGTGTACATGGATTTTATAATTTCGGATGTTTTTCCCATCAACCCAATTTTCCATAAATTTGTATAGCAGGCCCTCGTGCCAAATTCAGTCGAAAGCTTTTTTGAAAACAAAAGCATGAGGAGACTTTGCCTTTGTTTTGGTTTGTCAAGAGTGAATATGTTGTCTGTCGTACGGTAATTTGGTAAAAAGCCAATTTTACATTTGCTCAGTACATTGTTTTCACTGAGGAAATGTACGAGTCTGCTGTTAATGATAATGCAGAGGATTTTCCCAAGGTTGCTGTTGACGCATATCCCACGGTAGTTATTGGGGTCAAATTTGTCTCCACTTTTGGGATACCATCAACCCCACAGGCCATTTTGGGTTGGAGGGTTTGTATTCTGTCCTGTAGTTTATTCAATGTAATTGGAGAATCCAATCCAGTTCTGGTAGTCTTTAATAGTTGATTCTATGATTTGTATTTGATCATGCATATGTTTTTGCTGTTTGTTCTTTGTTATAGAGCCAAAAAGATTGGAGAAGTGGTTTCTCCATACATCTCCGTTTTGGATACATAACTCTTTGTGTTGTTGTTTGTTTAGAGTTTTTCCAATTTTCCAAGAAGTGGTTAGAGTCTGTGGATTCTTCAGTTACATTGAGCTGATTTCTGACATGCTGTTCCTTCTTTTTTTGTAGTGAATTTCTATATTGTTTAAGTGATTCACCATAGTGAAGACGTAGGCTCGGGTTTTCTGGGTCTCTGTGTTTTTGGTTGGATAGGTTTCTCAATTTCTTTATGTTTTTGCATTCTTCATCAAAGCATTTGTCATTGTTGTTCATTTTCTTACGTTGTCTGTTTGAAACTTTTAGATTTGATAGGGAAGCTGAGAGGTCAAATATACTGTTTAGGTTTTCTACTGCCAAGTTTACACCTTCACTATTACAGTAAAACATTTTGTCCGGGAAATTGTCTGGAAGTGATTGAATTTGTTGTTGCCTAATATTTTTGGGGTAGATTTCCACACTACTTTCCTGCCATCTACAGCATTTCTTAATACTATTCAATTCCTTCGGCTTTGATGCCTCATGATTGAGCAAAGCTCTGTTCAAGTAGACTGTGATTTTGCTGTGAACTGATAGTGGTGTCAGTGGACTGACTGTGAACGCTCTAAGAGACTCTGGGTTGAGGTCAGTGATAAAGTAGTCTACAGTACTACTGTCAATAGATGAGCTATATGTGTACCTACCATAGGAGTCCCTCGAAGCCTACCATTGACTATGTACATACCCAGCGTCCGACAGAGCTGCAGGAGTTATGACCCGATTTTGTTGGTTATGTTGTCGTAGTTGTGTCTAGGGGGGCATATGGGGGAGGGCATGCTGTCAACTCCAGGTAGGTTTTTGTCCCCCTGTGTGCTGTGTCAGGTTCTCTCTCTCTCTCTCTCTCTCTCTCTCTCTCTCTCTCTCTCTCTCTCTCTCTCTCTCTCCTCTCGCTCTCTCTCGCTCTCTCTCTCTCTCAATTCAATTCAATTCAATTCGCTTTATTGGCATGACGTAACAATGTACATATTGCCAAAGCTTATTTTGGATATTTACAATATAAAAAATAAATAATAATGAGAATCAAAATTGTCAACGGGACAACAGTAACAACAATAACCAAGGGTCAAAATAACCATACATTCAACAATAACAATAGTCATACAGTAGAGTACATGTGCAGGTTTATTGGTCTGTCAGACACTGTTCCTCAACTTATGGCAGGCAGCAATGTAGTGCGCTGCCAACACACAGCTCTCTGCGTCCTCCCCCAACAGGACGGGTAGCCTGTCCTCATCAGAGAGGTCTTTGAAACCTTGAATAAGGGTTTAAAATTTGGGGAAATGACACTCTCTAATTGTTTTATATTTTTGACATTTTGTCAGGAAATGCAGCTCCGTCTCAGGTTCTGCTGTTGTGCAGTGGTTGCACAGCCTTTCCTCTACAAGGAGCCAGGTTTTCCTGTGTCTACTCTTCTCAATGGCAAGGCTGTGCTCACTGAGCCTGTACTTTGTCAAGGTTTGTCTAAGGTTTTGATCAGTAACCATGGTCAAATATTTAGCCATGGTGTACTGTCGATTTAGGGCCAGATAGCACTGCATTTTGCTTTGTGTTTGTGCTTGTGTTTCCCGATAAGCAATGTAGTTTTGTTTTGACTGTGTTGTAATTTGGTTTATTCTGATTGATTGGATGTTCTGGTCCTGAGGCTTCAGTGTGTTAGTAGAACAGGTTTGTGAACTCAGCCCCAGGACCAGCTGGATGAGGGGACTCTTTTCTTTGCTCAGCTCTTGGCATTGCAGGGCTTGGTAATGATATGAGAGGGGGTCACTGTATTTTAGATGTTTCCAAAACTTAATTGCTCTTTTTTGAGTTTATATTATTAGTGGATATTGGCCTAATTCTGCCCTGCATGCATTGTTTGTAGTTTTCCTCTGGACACGTAGGAGAATCTTACAGAACTCTGCATGTAGGGTTTCAATGGGGTGTTTGTCCCATTTGATGAAATCTTGTTTTGCAGTGGACCCCACACCTCGCTGCCATAAAGTGCAATTGGTTCAATGACATATTCAATTAGTTTTATCCAAATTTTAATAGGTATTTCAATTTGAATTTGCTTTTTAATGGCGTAGAATGCCCTGCGTGCTTTCTCTCTCAGTTCATTCACTGCCTCATTAAGGTGTCCAGTTGAGCTTATTTTTAAACCTAAGTAATTGTAGTGTGTACAGTACTCTATATATTTTGTACCAATTGAGAACTTTGGTCTAATTCCCTGAGATCTGGATCTTCTCTGGAAAATCATTATTTTAGTCTTTTTGGGGTTTACTGCCAGGGCCCAGGTCTGGCAGTACTGCTCTAGCAGGTCCAGGCTCTGCTGTAGGCCAGGTGCTGTGGGTGACAGCAGGCATAGGTCATCTGCGAAGAGTAGGCATTTAACTTCTGAATTGTGGAGACTAACACCAGGGGCTGAGGATTTTTCTAGAATAGTGGCCAATTCGTTAATGTAAATATTGAAGAGTGCAGGGCTCGGATTGCAACCCTGACAAAGGCCCCGCCCCTGGTTAAAGAATTTTGTTATTTTCTTACCAATTTTAATGCTGCACGTATTGCCAGTATACATTGATTTAATTATGTCATATGTTTTACCCCCTACACCACTTTCAATAACTTTGTAGAACAGTCCTGTATGCCAAATAGAATCAAATGCTTTTTGGAAGTCGATAAAGCAAGCGTATATTTTGGTATTATTTTGGTGGACATGTTTATCTATCAGGGTGTGTAAGGTGTAAATATGATCAGTTGTGCGATGTTTTGGTATAAATCCAATTTGGCTTTTACTCAAGACATTGTGCTTATTAAGGAAGTTTAGAACTCTTACATTGATGATACTACAGAAAACCTTCCCCAGGTTATTGTTCACACAAATGCCTCTGTAATTGTTAGGGTCAAATTTGTCTCCGTTCTTAAAGATTGGGGTTATGAGTCCTTGATTCCAGATGTCAGGGAAATAACCTACACTCAGGATAAAATTAAACAGTTTTAATATAGCCAATTGAAATTTTGCACTAGTGAGTTTGAGCATCTCATTTAGGATGCCATCAGGTCCGCATGCTTTTTTAAATTTGAGGGCCTGAAGTTTCTTATAGAGCTCCTGGTCAGTAATTGGAGAGTCCAATGGATTTTGATTGTCCTTTATAGCTTTTTCTAATCCATTCAACTTCTCATGAATTTGGTGTTGTTCTGTGTTTGTGTCAATTTGAACGGTGTTGTAGAGTGTTTTGAAATGGTTTGTCCATATGTCACCATTTTGTATCGCTAATTCCTCTTGTTTAGATTTTTTTAGTTTTTTCCAATTTTGCCAGAAGTTGTTTGTGTTTATGGACTCCTCAATTAGTGTCAGCTGCTTGCTGTTGTACTGCGCTTTTTTGGTTCTGAGTGTACGTTTATAGAGTTTTAAAGTCTCACAGTAATGAAGGCGTAATTCACCATTATGTGGGTCTCTGTGCTTTTGGTTGGATAGTGTTCTAAGTTTTTTCCTTATAATTTTACAATCTGCATCAAACCAGTTGTCATCTGTGATTTTTTTTATTTTTTTTTAAAATCAATTTCAATTGTGCTTCTTTTGCCATTTGCCTGAATATATAGTTGATGTTTCGTACTGCTAGATTGATGCCTTCTTTACTGTGAGTGAATGTGGTATCCAGAAAGTTATCTAAGAGTGTTTGAGTATTTTGGTTCCATGTTGCTTTCTGGTAATCTTCTGTGCTGTTTTGGGCGCATCTGTATGAATTTCTGATGTTGTACAGCTTACTGGGCTGTGAATGTGTGGTTGTTTCCATGTCTGTTCTTTTGAGGAACAACGTCATTTGGCTGTGATCAGACAGAGGTGTTAGTGGCTTGACAGTGAATGAGCTGAGAGAGAAAGGCTCCATGTCTGTGATCATATAGTCTACTGTACTGTGGCCAAGAGGTGAGCAGTAGGTGAATCTCCCCAAAGAGTCCCCCCGTAACCTACCATTGACAAAGTACAGACCCAGACTTCTACAGAGCTGCAAAAGATACCTTCCGTTTTTGTTGACGGTGCTGTCACTGTTGTTTCTATGGGGGAGATTAAGACAGTTAGAAACAGTATGGCCTGTAATAAAGCTGTCCCCTCGTGTGCTCGTTAGATCAGGTAGTGTTCCTGTGAGCGCATTTGTGTCCCCACAGATGAGCACATTTCCCTGGGCCTGGAAATGGCACGTCTCTTCCTCAAGGGTGGGGAAGATCTCCTCTGAGTAATATGGGTGGGGAAGATCTCCTCTGAGTAATATGGGGATTCTGAAGGGGATCTCTCTCTCTCTCTCTCTCTCTCTCTCTCTCAGACCTCCCTGTGGCTCAGTTGGTAGAGCATGGTGTTTGCAACGCCAGGGTTGTTGGTTCGATTCCCACGGGGGGCCAGTACGGGAAAAATAAGAATTTAATTGAAATGTATGCATTCATCTGCAATATCTCTTCTCTCTTTATAGTCCTTCATTTTTTATTTTTTATATTTTTTTCCTCCTGTTATTTTAGTTTTCAACCATATCTTCTTTCAATATTTAACACTTGATTAAAAAAAAAATGGCCAAACATTTCCCTCTGCCTCCCACTTCTCTGAGAGAAGAAATGCAACCAACCAACTCTCCATTTCTGGGTCCATGTCTCATCTAACTGAAGACACTGTTTGACTGGCATCAGCTGTACTGTCAGATTCATAGAAAGAGAAAGAAAGAGGTATAGAGAAAGTGAGTGTTACAGAGAGAGGAGAGAGAGGGGTGATGAGAGAGAGAGAGAGAGAGAGAGAGAGAGAGAGAGAGAGAGAGAGTGGTCAAGGGAGATAGGAAGTGTGGGAAGAGTGAGAGAGGCAGAGAGAGAGGGAGAAAGAGATAGGGAGAGGGAGTGAAGGAAAGAGAGAGAGATAGCAAGAGGGAGAGATATATGGAGAGGGATGGAAAGAGAGAGGGAGTGAGGGATAGAGAGAGACATTTCTAATTCAAAAAGACATGCAGTGTTTCCGTGGCAACGCGGTTTCCATCTAAACGATCTTGCTAAAGACGCCATTAGTGTGAAGAAATATCCACTTACACTGTTGCACTGTATGCACACAAACATAAAAACATACAGTATATTTTACATGCACACACACTAACAGACACACACACACACACGCTCTGTGAAATCACACACAGCCGAGCAATGACTAAAAAACACGAGGTCATTAACAATAGCAATAATTACAGAGCAATTATGTCTATTCTACATTACCTATTTATACTAATGTTTAATGTGGCATGGGGTGTGACTGTGTGATGAATGGCAGAGTGTGGTAATATTCTTTGTACTGCTACTGTCTCTTTAATGTGTGTGTATGTGTGTATGTGTGTGTGTTTTTTTGTTTAACTATCCTTGTGGGTACCAGAAGTCCTCACAAGGATAGTGAAACAAGGAAAATTGATTTACAAGTTTTTCCTTGTCCCCACAAGGAAAAATTATATTTCAGGCTTAAGGCTTAGGTTTAGGGCTAGGGTTAGAATTAGGGTTAGGGTTAGGGTTAGAATTAAGGTTAGGGTTAGGAGTTAGGGTTAGGTATAGTTTTAGGGTTTTGGGGTTAAGGTTAGGGTTAGGATTAAGGTTAGGGTTATGGTTAGATTAAGGGTTAAGGTTAGGATTTAGGGTTAGGAGTTAGGGTTAGGTATAGTTTTAGGGTTAGGGTTTTGGGGTTAAGGTTAGTTTTAGGATTATGGTTAGGGTTATGGTTAGGTTAAGGGTTAAGGTTAGGAGTTAGGGTTAGGAGTTAGGGTTAGGTATAGTTTTAGGGTTAGGGTTTTGGAGTTACGGTTAGGTTTAGGATTAAGGTTAGGGTTATGGTTAGGTTAAGGGTTCCTGTTGGGGCTAGGGGGCAGTATTTGCATGGCCGGATAAAAAACGTACCCGATTTAAACTGGTTACTACTCTTGCCCAGAAACGAGAATATGCATATAATTAGTAGATTTGGATAGAAAACACTCTAAGTTTCTAAAACTGTTTCAATGGTGTCTGTGAGTATAACAGAACTCATATGGCAGGCCAAAACCTGAGAAGATTCCATACAGGAAGTGCCCTGTCTGACAATTTGTTCTCCTTCTGTGGCATCTCTATCGAAAATACAGCATCTCTGCTGTAACGTGACATTTTCTAAGGCTTCCATTGGCTCTCAGAAGGCGCCAGAAAGTGTAATGGGTGTCTGCAGTCTCTGGGCTAAGTACAGGAGCTCTGTTTGTGAGTGGTCAGGCTGAGAACAGTGACACTGGAGATGCACGTTCATGAGAATTCTCCATTTTTTTCTTTCAGCCTTTGAATGAATACAACGTCGCCCGGTTGGAATATTATTGCTATTTTACGAGAAAAATCGCATAAAAATGTATTTTTAACAGCGTTTGACATGCTTCGAAGTACGGTAATGGAATATTTAGAATTTTTTGGTCACGAAATGTGCTCGCGCGTCACCCTTCGGATACTGACCTGAACGCACGAACAAAACGGAGCTATTTGAATATAACTATGGATTATTTGGAACCAAAACAACATTTGTTGTTGAAGTAGAAGTCCTGGGAGTGCATTCTGACGAAGAACAGCAAAGGTAATCCAATTTTTCTTATAGTAAATCTGAGTTTGGTGAGGGCCAAACTTGGTGGGTGTCAAAGTAGCTAGGCGTGATGTACTCAGAATATTGCAAAATGTGCTTTCTTCGAAAAGCTATTTTAAAATCTGACACCGCGATTGCATATTTTTGGCAGGGTACTCTCCTGACATAATCTAATGTTTTGCTTTTGCTGTAAAGCCTTTTTGAAATCGGACAATGTGGTTAGATTAACGAGAGTCACTGGCTGTTGAATAGTGTGGGACGATTTTGTCCCACGTACCCTAGAGAGGTTTTAAGGGTTAAGGTTAGGGTTAGGGTTTAGGGAAAATAGGATTTTGGATGGGAATCAATTATTTGGTCCCCAGAAGGATAGCAATACAAAACTGTGTGTGTGTGTTATACTGCGGTTAATTCCTCTCTTAGTAATTAAGCTGGAGGGGCCAAATGCTCTTGTTGTGTGTGTGCCAGCCCGGAGCCCAGTTTTGTGATGGCACGGTACGGTTGATGATTCAATGGGCAGCATCTTTTACAGAGTGTCTTGTCACAACAACAGCTGAGATATACTTATGTCAGTGCGTCATCGCCTCGCTCTGTCAGAACACAGTCCCAGGTCCCCTGTTACATTTACATACTAGCCAAAGCCACTAAGGGCCCCCAGCTGTCTGTCTGATGCTGGAGGGGGGCTCTGGTGTGGATCTAGAAAACTGTGTGTAATAATTGTTCATAATATTTCAACACAATGGACCAATTGCAACAACTGATGGCCACTATATTATCTCCAGCTGATCTCTGATTAAACCATCAATACGAGCTAAAATCTCCATCATAGCTGATCTCAATTGCAACCATCATCCAGCCCCGATTCACTGCTCCATAACGCGGATGTTGGAGTTATCTTTAAGTCCGGATCGCAACCAATGGTTTTCAAGACGATTTCATCCTGTGGTGAGTATTATTATCAGACCATTTTAATCTTGCTATTTGAGCAGACTAAGGGGGATTTATCTATTTGACAATCATTCCGTACAACTGAAATAAAGTATTTCATTACAATTTATGTAATCCCTGAATGACTTGACTTTTCTTATAAAAACATGGCCGTTTTTCATCAAGAGGATAAAGGGAAATATTCCTAACTAGCTACACATTTGACATTTGAAACTAAATTGTGATTGTGTTGTGTTTTGAATCAAATTATATTGCATTGTAATAAAGTTACACAAAGTTGCACAAATGATATCATAATTGTGTATTTTTTTTCTAATCGTGTTCGTGGTTTGGCTGGTAGTGAAGAGTAACATTTCCTATGTTGTGTGGATAGTGGAGATGATTTCTTTACTTGTAGAAATGTGATAACACTGAATAAACCTTTATATGTTTTTACAGGACAACAAGGCCAGTAGGCCTACTGTGGCATATTTTACTTTATTGAAGAAACAATGTCTGAATTGGAAAGAAATGTGGCAGGGAGAGTCGTTCCTTACTTTCTGGAAGTTGTTATCCTAACCAGAGAAACAGACAATGACTGTTTTCCATGCCATTTCCGCTGTCTAGCATCAAGCCGGCTTGACTGAAACGTTGATTAATGTGCACTGTCCCTGTAAAAATACTCATACCCAAACACCGTAACCGCTTCAGATCAGCTGGTCTGCTAGTTTTATTCCGCAGTTTTTTCGTAATCAGGTTGATTTTAGCTCGGAGCTCCACGGAACCTCCCGTTAGTAGAGTGTTAAGAAACTCATCTGTAACCTGCAGGTAACCTCTCAGTCGAATAGTCTTCCAATCTACAGTAAAAGTATTAGAAGACTTCCTCCAATAAAGGAAAGAAGCTACAGCATTTACTGTACACACAGCTACTGGACAGCGCTATACGCTAGACAACTGAAGGAAGTAGCATTCATTCCCACCCAGTTCATTATATTTACAACAGCATCCTCCCGATATGGGGGGGGGGGGGGGGGGGGGAGTGCTTGTGTGCGTGCGTGCGTGCGTGCATGCGTGCGTGCATGTGCGTAGAGGTGTGTGTGTGCATGCATGCACGTGCGTGTGTGTGCATGGATTTGTGTCTCTGCGCATCTGTCTCGGGTGTGTGTGTGTGTCTAGAATGCTCGCTTCTGCTTTGATGCAGAACAGAGGATACGATGGAGAGACCCCTTCAGTCAAAACGCAGACAGACAGGCAGACAGGCAGGCAGAGTCTGACGCTCCCCTCTGAGTGTCTATTGAATAAACACGCTGTCTGTGACAACACACTACAGGGGCTAACAGCTGCACAGACACCTCTCTCAGCCCACA
Organism: Salmo salar; assembly: GCF_965601325.2. Taxonomy (NCBI): domain Eukaryota; kingdom Metazoa; phylum Chordata; class Actinopteri; order Salmoniformes; family Salmonidae; genus Salmo; species Salmo salar. The sequence goes on from NC_138292.1 coordinate 64,566,547, forward strand.
CTGATCCGCACTAATGTTAAGTCATCTACTCACGCTGGGTGTGTGTGTGTGTGTGTGTGTGTGTGTGTGTGTGTGTGTGTGTGTGTGTCTTTTGCTGAGGGTCTTTTAAGATTAATTTATTTGGAATACCAAAGCCTGTGCTGAATGAGGGATGTGCGTGTATGTGTGTGTGTGAGAGAGAGAGAGAGAGAGAGAGAGAGAGAGAGAGAGAGAGAGAGAGAGAGAGAGAGAGAGAGAGAGAGAGACATAGAGAAAGAGAGAGAGACAGAGAGATATATATAGAGAGATAGAGAGAGCTAATACATTGAGTAGAGGCGGTGTTTGAGGCAGAAGGAATAGTATTAAATACGGGGAGAAAAGAGAGAAGAGGCGAGTTCTGGGTATTTACTCAGGGAGAGAGAGGAAAGGTTGAGTTTGCTCTAATTGACTAGCGCAGGGGAGGGCAATCATTTACATTCATCACAGAGGCTCACTTTGTTTAGAGGGAGGGAGGGAGGGAGGGAGGGAGGGAGGGAGGGAGGGGAGGGAGGGAGGGAGGGAGGGAGGGAGGGAGGGAGGGAGGGAGGGAGGGAGGGAGGGAGGGAGGGATGAGAAAATCATATTCCTGTCTGATCGAGTTTCTCTCATTCATCAACACCCCCCTGACGTGCAGGATTTGTGTGTGTGTGTGTGAGAGAGTGTCTGTCTGTGACAGTTGGTGTCTTCAGAAGCAGCAGAGCCTGTCATCTCCTGCTCAGTGGTCTTTGTCTACAGTATGTGGAGAGCAGTGACACCCTGATGAGTGGCACGTTCATTGACACACACACCGTTGCTGCTGCTTATAATTCAGGCCCCGTCCAAAAGTAATAATCATCCTAACCTTCGCTCCCACACCACCCAGCAGTAAGGACTCACACCTCCCTCTGTGAGCTCACACCCTATTCAGCTGCTGGAAGTGTCTAATACACTGACTAACCTCCATTTATCTACACTACATAGAATTCAATGATATTGTATGCTGCACACTAACACTACGATGTAGGCAGTTATGGACACTACTATTCATCAAGTGTACACTAACAACCCTATTTATCTACATTGGATAGAACTAGGGGCTGGGAATTGTTGGGGACATCACGATACGATATTATCACGATATGTATTGTGATTCTCATGATTCTCACGACTCTATATTACTCTGTATTGTGATTCAATACTGCGATTTCATTGCGATTTGATGTTCCAAACATATTGCTCTCTGCTGCAGAGAGAGAAGAGAGGGGCATGAAAACATTTATTTGGATCAGTCAGGGAAATAAAAGTGCTGAAAACATGTTGGCTCAGTATTTAAAAAGAAGATGGAGAACAAGCTATAGGATGAAAAATAGTGTCGTTTTGGCGCAGGTACAGCCAAATAACACTAGCCAATGCTGTTCTTGTACACTGTGGACTAAAACTATGGGGTGTATACTCATTAACACTGTATTGAACACTGCATTAAGGGGTTTAATTGGCAGCTGTGATTAACAAATCGTACATTCAAATTAGATAAATAACAGCTGTGACAAAACGAAAACAGACGCACATTTAACGTGATCATTTGCTGTTTCAGGGAAGAGAATATGACAAACGTTCTCACTTGTCACGCAGACGTATCAAAGGCGACATAGCTGATTTGCATTTAATCCCAAACACTGTATGCTTTGAATTAAGTTGTGAATCAAAACAGCTGGCCGTTGTTAGAGAAAAACGATCTGCTGTCACGAGAAGCAGACAGAGAATGTCGTTAGATTTGAATTATCTGTCATCGTTTCTCATTTAATTGCATCACATGGTAATTATCACGCCTGGCATTCACTAAACAGAGAAAGGCCAGATAGTCATTATTGCATTGAGGGAATGTAGCAGAATGGCCCATACCAGGCAGACACGCTAAAACCTTTAGTCAACTGTTGAAAGTCCACACACAATATCACTGACCCCATCAAGGACATGATTAGACATTTAAAAGAAAAAAGGAAAGGTGCAAGAGAGAAGGCAGGAGAATATGAATGGGGTTTAACAGAAAAAGACAACGAACAGTGGCGAAAGCGTAAGGAAATAGGGGAATGTGAATGCTGACAGAGTTGAAGAGAAGGACAGATTAGAGAACAACAAGAGTGTGAGACTGTAGACAATGATTGGAGTCAGGAGGGAGGGATGGCTCTGGCCTTGTATTAGTGGAGACCTCAGCCCTGACTGTGGGGTGGGTGGGGAGGCAGTCCCCCCCCCCCCCCCCCACACACACGCACGCACGCACGCACGCACGCACGCACGCACGCACGCACGCACGCACGCACACACACACACACACACACACACACACACACACACACACACACACACACACACTCAGGCCTCTCTCAGCCACTGACTATCTTAATGGTCCCTTGACTGCACTCCATATTGAGATGGATTAAAGCTGCACCTCTGGGACAAGGCCAGACCGTGGCCCTATACAGAATCCTAATACGCTGTGGGGGGTGGAGAGAAACCTACAGATGTACCATCTTAATTTGAGCCAATTTGCTACAGCAGGAAAATGATCCTGCAGCAACAGGAAATGTGAATAATTATGTGGATTATAATTTATGGACATTTTTGTAGGGATTGATACATTTTCGTTAGGGCAAAACAAGTCAGACATTTCTAAGCGGAGATTGCAAACTTTAGAATCCTTTTTAAAACTACAAGTTAGCATTTCCTGATCAAATGAAGATCCTACATCTGTAATGGAGAGAACGATACAGGACAGAAGATGACAGCAAGAGAATGCATTGTGAAAGATGATTCATTTGGACGGATGAAGGAGAATGAATAGTGTGTTGCTTGTGTATTCTTCAGGTTGTGTTCATGTTGAGAGAAACTGATAAATCAAATAGGACACTCGATTAGGGCTTCTTTGTCACGTCTCTTCCTTTTCCCCTCAATACCTCTGTCTACTTCAATGAAATGTTGAGTCACAATATTTTAAATCAGGACAATTGCGACACTGGGAAAAGTGAGAGAGGGACACTAAGAGAGACAGAAATGAGGAAGTGAATTGACGAATAACGTAGTGACTCAGAAAGAGAGTGAGCGAGTTGTCATTGCTGAGTGAGAAAAAACAACTAGAGAAGGGTGGCGGCCGCTTCACATACAGTTAGTGCAGGTAGCTTGATTTGAATTCTCTCCATCTTTTGGGATTGCACCTAACTGCAACACAGGACATTATGAAGAGGCAGTACCTTATCCCATCATGTAGAACTGAGCAGCATAATGGGAAACACGGTCCTAAAAAACACAGATTGGAACAGAGAATAATGGAACAGAACAATTGAACAGAACAATGGAAGTGGATCCGTGGCCAGTCACAGTCAGGGGCTGCGGCGTCACGGCGACAGATTAGCTATCTCCCAAGCTTCTTAGCAAACGGTTGGTAAAAGTGTGTGGGTTTTGGCTAGAAGGGACAACAGGTTATTTTAGAAATGAGCTGAATTTATGTATCAGGTTAGGAAAACTTTCATAGCAGGTTAGGAGAATTAACGTAGCAGGTTAGGAGAATTAACGTAGCAGGTTGGGAGAATTAGGTTACATTTTGGGAAATGGTTAGGGTTAGCTAAAATGCCCCCCCAAAAAATTGTTGAAGTCAATTTGACATAATCTCTATTCTTTAGAGCCATGACCGAGTGGTGCTAACTGGTGGTGGTGGAGGATCCAATGAACTGGAACACAACTGGGTCTACTATAGGCTCACTAACCCCCACACTCTTACAGGAAGTCTAAAGCCCTTACTGGTCAATTGTAGCTCATAATACCAGTAATCAATCAGTCATTCATTTGGTTGACAGGAGGTTTGGGGAAATATAGGCCATATATACCATATAGGCTACTAGGCTATCTATAGGGTTAAGGTACCACTTTAAACAAACTACAACTTATAAAGGCTTGATAGGGCATTCATGAAGTCTTGGTAAACCCTCTATAAGATGAATCTATGCTTCAGACTATATTTATATTTCTTTAATCTGAGTGTTTAAAAATCTGTAATACATGAGAGCTAGAATAAATGTTGTATGAAGTGGGTACCAGAAGTGAGAAATGATATCAGGGAGCAGACTTCTCTGGGCAGCTTGTTTCACAGAAAGCAAACTGCGGTCTAATCCCCCAAAACACAATGCAAGGTCATTATCATTCAACCCCAACACACACACACCGGATACACACCAACACTCCAACACAGAAATACACACACCGCTTAACTCCACACAGTAGAAAGCTCATTAGCCAGTGGAGTATGATAATGAGAATAAGGTCCAGTATTGTGTCCAATTGAAACACATTGCATCAGTGTAAATGAATGAAAGAATAACACTGACTGTGTGTGTGTTTGTTTGTGTATGTGTGCGTGTTGGCAGCAGTGTACATGAATGGCAGAAATAGGAGCGACGTGTGTGTGTGTGCATTGTTTTGTGTATAATCGGGCTACCTGCACCTGTCACTGGCTCACTGATCCACTCTAATAGGCCATTCAGTAGGAAAAGAGGGACAAATACAGCGCAGGGTACGGGTAAGGTATTCTAAGCACATAACGGACCAATCACATCCTCTTATTTGCTCCGTGGCTTTTTGAGGCGAACACAATGGATTCCGTTTACAGTGCTTCTGGCGCTGAAATGGACATGCATGACGCGAGATCGGGATGACATTTTTTCTGGAAATCAAATGTTCAGTGGCTGAATACTGTATTTGGAAATCTGTTTGGCAGCATAACAAATGGCAGCTTGTTCCCTATATGATGCACTACCTTTGACCAGAGCCCTATGGACCTTGGTCAAACACTACATGAGAATAGGGTGCCATTTGGGACATAGACTTTGCATCTTAAAAATCAAGCTGTTTGTCCTATACCGGGACCCAGAGTGAGAGGTTAGGGGAGGTTTAGACAGGAGAGTTAGAATAGATTACTGGTAATGGTGTTGGAATAGATTACTGGTAATGGTGAAGTCTATATGACCTATTGGGACCCAGAGTGAGAGGTTAGGGGAGGTTTAGACAGGAGAGTTAGAATAGATTACTGGGAATGGTGTTGGAATAGATTACTGGTAATGGTGAAGTCTATATGACCTATTGGGACCCAGAGTGAGAGGTTAGGGGAGGTTTAGACAGGAGAGTTAGAATAGATTACTGGTAATGGTGAAGTCTATATGACCTATTGGGACCCAGAGTGAGAGGTTAGGGGAGGTTAAGAAGGAATAGTTAGAATAGATTACTGGTTATGGTGGGGCCTTGATAGATGATTGACCCAACAACCTGAAGGGAACTGAGGTTTTCATGTTGCGCTTGCACTCACACACAGCATGTAGGGACAAAAGCACACACGCCCACACGCACACATGCACACATGCACACAGAATCACAGGTCATACAACTCCCCCACATGACTCTATAGGCTTCATGTTCCATCTCACCCACACACATCTCTCTCGCCATCTGAGAACTCTCTCTCTGTGCTTCCTCCATCTTTCTTTCCCTTTCCAGCCTCCTCCTTTTCATATTTACATATCCGGTGCAGTAATGTGCACCAAATCCCTTATTTCCAAAACATCTATCACAATAACTTCTCATCTATTCTCCATCAGTCCCCCATCCCTCCATCTCTCTTTCGCCATCGCTCACTCCATCTCTCCAGTCAGTTCCATCCCCCCATCCCTCTGTTCCAGGTTTAGCCTGTATACTACCTCACACTACCTACCCCCATGACCAGCGCATTTTGGCTTCATCCTTCTATTCTATCCCTTCCTTTTTTTCAAAGGCTCAGAAAAGAAACATGCCTACCTTCCTCTGTAGCTGTCCTTATATATATATATATATATAGAAATGTATAAGCATGGGGTTTCCATGCCAACCGTATCAGCCGCATTCAGCCTTCAGTTCCGTGTTCTGTGTGTGTGTGTGTGTGTGTGTGTAGACCAAAGCGCAGCGTGGAAAGTGTTCATGATTCCTTTATTCACAAAACACTTAAACAAAATACCTTTTTTCCTTCCCTCTCCCTGATGCTCTCTCTCTCTCGCGCGCGCGTAAAACGGAGAGAGAGAGAGCATCAGGGAGAGGGAAGGAAAAAAGGAAAAGGGAAGCAAGTGAGTAGTAATTACTAAGAAAGGAGAGAAAACATTCCAATATGTCTTCAGTTTTCATCTCTTCACATCTCTCTCTCTCTCTCTCTCTACCTGTCTTTCCCTCTCTCTAATAGGCCTTTAACATGTGTTTTTCCCCTCCTGACTTGTATTGTTGTCCTGGGCATGTGTCTCATCGTCCCTGTCAGTCCCTGTCAGTTCCTGTCAGTCTGTGTTGGTACCCTCTGTCTATCTGTCAGTTTTTAAATAGGGTAATTATATGTTGAGTAGAATCCTCTTCCTCCCTCACACCCACACACATATTCTGGATAATTTCATAAACCTATCTCTCTGTGTGTTACACATTCTCTCTCTCTCTCTCTCTCTCTCTCTCTCTCTCTCTCTCTCTCTCTCTCTCTCTCTCTCTCTCCAACTCTCTATTCCTCTCGGCCTCTATTTACAATCTTTTCTGTGGTTATTTTTGTAGTGTGCCTATTGCTGTGGTCTTGCCTTTCTTTTTCAGAGAACCATTTTCAGTGAATTACCTTTTTCTCTCTCTCTCTCTCTCTGTCTCTCTCACTTTCCTCTGAGAGGCTTGTTTCTCAGATTAATGTCTGTTTGCAAACCCCAAGTTGACCTTTGCTAACAGCCTCAGACCTTTGTAAAAGACCATCTCACAGTCAGTGGCTGTTTGAATTCAATCCTGTTTGATTTGAGTTGTTTTCATGTGATCCATTAAACCGAGTTCAGGGGGTTCACAGAGACACAGATGTATTTTAGTCTCCCTCTGATTTTGGTCACAGTACTAAACAGGTACATAGAAGACAGTGATATCTTCTAAGGATGTTTGAAGTCTTCAAAACTGTCTCCAACTTTCTAATTTCTTCTCTTTTAACTAAAAGGAGGCTTTTTGCTGTTGTCGTGTGTCACGCCCAGACCTTAGAGATCCTTATTATTCTCTATGTTTGGTTAGGTCAGGGGGTGACTCGGGTGGGAAAGTCTATGTTTTTTATTTCTTTGTTTTTGGCCGAGTGTGGTTCCCAATCAGAGGCAGCTGTCTATCGTTGTCTCTGATTGGGGATCATATATAAGTTGTCATTTTCCTTTTGGGTTTTTGTGGGATCTTGTTTTCTGTTTAGTGTCCGTGCCTGACAGAACTGTGCGCTTTCGTTTTCGCCTTTTGGTATTTTGTTTAAGTGTTTTGTGAATAAAGGAATCATGAACACTTTCCACGCTGCGCTTTGGTCTACTTTTCCTACCACCAACGAGAGTCATTACATCGTGACTTGACTTTAACATTAATCTGAAGACTGTTGTTTATCTATTTAACCAACTATTTTTAATTGTTACCTGACTAAATTCATCATGTAACAATTAACTCATTAGGATCTGGGGCACCACGAGAGCAGTTCTTTAAAGAGTTACCATCTCCCGAATTAACCTGTTATGGCTAGGGGGCAGTATTTTCACGGCTGGATAAAAAACGTACCCGATTTAATCTGGTTACTACTCCTGCCCAGTAACTAGAATATGCATATAATTATTGGCTTTGGATAGAAAACACCCTAAAGTTTCTAAAACTGTTTGAATGGTGTCTGTGAGTATAACAGAACTCCTATGGCAGGCAAAAACCTGAGAAGATTTCATGCAGGAAGTGGCCTTTCTGACAAGGTGTCGTTCTTCTTGTCTCTGTTTATTGAAGAGTGAGGATCTTAGCTGTCCCGTGACACTTCCTACGGCTGCCATAGGTTCTCAGAAGGCGGTAAAAAGCTGAATCGTGGCTTTGCAGGCTCTGGCTGAAACAAAGTAGCGCGTTTGGGTAGTGGCTGGTTACAGTACTGTGAGACTCAGGCTCGTGCCCGCGTCGACCGAAAGCTTTGTTTTCTTTCCTCTGTTTAGCTAAATGGACATTCCCGGTCGGAATATTATCGCTTTTTTACGAGAAAAATGGCATAAAAATGGATTTTAAACAGCGGTTGACATGCTTCGAAGTACAGTAATGGAATATTTAGATTTTTTTTGTCACGAATTGCGCAATGCGCGCGACCCTTCTTTACCATTCGGATAGTGTCTGGGACGCACAAACAAAACGCCGCTATTCGGATATAACGATGGATTATTTTGGACCAAACAAACATTTGTTATTGAAGTAGCAGTCCTGGGTGTGCATTCTGACGAAGACAACAAAAGGTAATCAAACTTTTATAATAGTAAATCTGATATTGGTGAGTGCTAAACTTGCCGGGTGTCTAAATAGCTAGCCCGTGATGCCTGGGCTATGTACTTAGAATATTGCAAAATGTGCTTTCACCAAAAAGCTATTTTAAAATCGGACATATCGAGTGCATAGAGGAGTTCTGTATCTATAATTCTTAAAATAATTGTTATGCTTTTTGTGAACGTTTATCGTGAGTAATTTAGTAAATTGTTAGCAAATTCCCCGGAAGTTTGCGGGGGGTATGCTAGTTCTGAACGTCACATGCTAATGTGAAAAGCTGTTTTTTGATATAAATATGAACTTGATTGAACAAAACATGCATGTATTGTATAACATAATGTCCTAGGTGTGTCATCTGATGAAGATCATCAAAGGTTAGTGCTGCATTTAGCTGTCTTCAGGGTTTTTGTGACATTATATGCTAGCTTGAAAAATGGGTGGATGATTATTTCTGGCTTGGTACTCTGCTGACATAATCTAATGTTTTGCTATCGCTGTAAAGCCTTTTTGAAATCGGACAGTGTGGTTAGATAAAGGAGAGTCCTGTCTTTTAAATGCTGTGAAATAGTCATATGTTTGAAAAATTGAAGTTTTTGTATTTTTGAGGAATTTGTAATTCGCGCCACGCCTATCATTGGATATTGGAGCAGGTGTTCCGCTAGCGGAACGTCTAGATGTAAGAGGTTATTAAACTCTAAAAGGTCTTTACCGATCACATCTATAAACAGTCAACTTATTAATCATAACCTTGTATTATATCAACATTCTGAACAGTTGTAACCTCGCAACTGCAAAAACCTGGGCCTGACTTATGATTCAATACTACACAAATTGGTTTAATTATTTATTTTCTAGCTAATTAAATGGGAACACAGAATAAACACTTTGCACCGGTTATTGACTGGAGACGTAATACGCTGAAAACAGATCCCTAGCGGAATGTCAACAACATTTATGATTGTTAAAGAAGAGATGGAGAGGGAGAGAGAGAGGGACAGTGTCACATTCTGATCTGTTTCACGTGTCTTTGTGCTTGTCTCCACCCCCCACCAGGTGTCTCCTATTTCCCCCCATTATCCCCTGTGTATTTATACCTGTATTTATACCTGTTGCCAGTTCGTCTTGTCCCACCAAGTCCTACCAGTGTTTCCTGTGCTCTAGTTTTGTTTTTCCTAGACTTCCCAGTTCTGTTTCTGATTTGGATTCTGACTCTTTGCCTGCCTTGACTTCCATTGTGCCTGCGCAATGTACTATAATAAACTCTGAGACTCGTACTCTCCACCTCCTGTGTCTGCATCTGGGTCTTAGCCTGAGCCGTGATAGAGCACCGGTGTATGCGGAAGTGCGCACAATCTCGCCCATGCGCACGAACAGTCCGGTGCGAGTGATCCCAGCCCCTCGCAAGTGCCGTGCTAGAGTGGGCATCCAGCCGGGTAGGAGTATGCCTGCACAGCATATCTGGCCACCAGTGCGCCTCCTAGGCCCAGGCTACCCTACGCCTGCTCTACGCACGGGAGCCATCAGGCCTCTGCACAGCCCAGTTCGCCCTGTGCCAGCACTCCGCTCGTGCAGGGCTACTGTTACCATCCAGCCAGGACGGGTTGTACAGGCGGTGCGCTCCAGACCGTCGGTGCTTACTCATGACCCAGTGTATCCAGTTCTCGCTCCTCGCACTAGCCTTGAGATGCGTGTTTCCAGTCTGGCGCCTCCAAAGCCAGCACCACGCACCAGGCCTCTAGTGCGTCAGCCCAGTCCAGAACGTCCTGTTCCCGCTCCTCGCACTAGCCTTGGGGTGCGTGTCTCCAGTCTGGTACCTCCAGGACCAGCCCGACGCACCAGGCCTCCAGTGCGTCAGCCCAGTCCAGTTCGTCCTGCTCCTGTTCCTCGCACTAGCCCTGTGGTGCGTGTCCCTAGTCTGGCGCCTCCAAAGCCAGCCCCACGCATCAGGCCGTCAGTGCGCAGTCCCCATTCAGAGCTTCCGGTGACAGTTCCCCGTCCAGAGCTTCCAGTGACAGTTCCCCGTCCAGAGCTTCCGGCGACAGTGCCCGTCCAGAGCTTCCGGCGACAGTGCCCTGTCTAGAGATGGCCCACAGTTCGGAGCCAGCAGAGACGGCCCACAGTCCGGAGCCAGAAGAGACGGCCCACAGTCCGGAGCCAGCAGAGACGGCCCACAGTCCGGAGCCAGCAGAGACGGCCCACAGTCCGGAGCCAGCAGAGACGGTCCACAGTCCGGAGCCAGCAGAGACGGCCCACAGTCCGGAGCCAGCAGAGACGGCCCACAGTCCGGAGCCAGCAGAGACGGCCCACAGTCCGGAGCCAGCAGAGACGGCCCACAGTCCGGAGCTCCCAGTGTCGCCCTCCAGTCCGGAGCTCCCAGAGTCGCCCTCCAGTCCGGAGCTCCCAGAGTCGCCCTCCAGTCCGGAGCTCCCAGAGTCGCCCTCCAGTCCGGAGCTCCTAGAGTCGCCCTCCAGTCCGAGGTCTCCAGCGACGCGCATCAGCCCGAGGTCTCCAGCGACACGCATCAGCCCGAGGTCTCCAGCGATGTGCATCAGCCCGAGGTCTCCAGCGACGCGCCTCGGCCCGAGGTCTTCAGCGATGCGCCTTAGTCCAGGGACTTCGGGAGGGGTAAATAATAATAAGCAGTTAGCGGGGTGGACAGGTTAGGTTGGGAAGTAAGGCCGGAGCCTGAGCCACCTCCGTAGTAGGAGGATGGGGGGGGTGTAGCACAAGAACCGTCGGTGACGGTGGCCACCCTCCCTTCCCTCCCTTTAGTTAGGGGATTATTTTTGTGTTGGGTTTATTTTTGTGTTTTTTTGTTGTTGTTTAAGGTGCATCCGGGGTCTGCACCTTTGGGGGGGTACTGTCATGTCCTGACCAGTAAAGGGGCTGTTTGTTATTGTAGTTTGGTCAGGGCGTGACAGGGGGTGTTTGTTTAGGGTGTTTCGGGGTTTTGGGGGTTATGTTCTATCTTAGTGTATTTCTATGTTATTTCTAGTTGGTCTATTTCTATGTGGTGTTTATTGGGTTGACCTTCAATTGGAGGCAGCTGCTTCTCATTGCCTCTGATTGAAGGTCCTATTTATAGGGGTGTTTGTTCTATGGGGGTGTGTGGGTAGTTATTCCTGGTTTAGTGTTTGTTGCACCTGACGGGACTGTTTGGAGTTGTTTGTTTTTGTATACGTGTTTATTTTGTTTTTCCTTCTTCAAATTTAAAAAGAAGATGAGTATACATTTTCCCGTTGCATTTTGGTCCACTCCTTACGACAATCGTGACAGTCTAACTGAAGTTATTCATTGAAAACCTGATCTGACCTATTTGGATTATCGTGGACGGTCCTGACACTGTCCAACTAACTCACACAACCCAGACAGAAAAGCCACTGCCTTGGTGCCTCCATTTTGAAGCTGAAGTAAACGAAGTAGATGAGAACTGATGCAGACTCTCCAAAAGCAAGTCAAAACATCCTCAAAGAAAGACAAATCACCCCCTAACACTCAGAGACTTCTACAAGACTTTCCATTATGTTCAATGGCCTAATCTCATCAATCATTTCTAAGCCTGTATAGATACATCACATTCACTAAAGTATTTATATGGTTCATTGGTCTGTTATTACTGGGTACATTACAATTCAAAAGTAGGCCGCAACCGGCCCAAAGTCAGGGCCTACTAGATTTCATCACATCATCAAAATACATAATTACAGTTGGCATGATGCATTTAGCTTCATATGATGCAAAACGCAGCATCATATGATTCAACATTGTAACGATGTGTGCTGTGTAACGATGCGTCGCAAAGCAAGTTCAGGGAGTAAGTGTTTTAATAAATAAACACAACATAATAAAAACACGAACAACGCACAGACATGAAACAGAAAGAGAAACAATGACACCTGGGGAAGGAACCAAAGGGAGTGACATATAGGGCAGGTAAGCAAGGAGGTGATGGAGTCCAGGTGAGTCTGATGATGCGCAGGTGCGCGTAACGATGGTGACAAGTGTGCACCATAACGAGCAGGCTGGTGACCTAGAGGCCGGAGAGGGAGCACATGTGACATTACCCCCTGCCCGACTTGCGGCTCCAGCCGCAGGACACTGACCAAATTGACAATCCCGGGGATCAGGAGCGGACCGGTCAACTCTGCTGAGGTGCGGAAAACCTGTCAGTCTCAGCATGGCGACCAAGAGCACCAGAGATAGAGCATACATGACGGTACCCCCTCCCCGGCGCGTTCGGCTCCAGACGCAGGACGTTAACCAAAGGGACGATCCCGGGGATCCGGAGCGGACCGCTCGCTTCTGCTGAAGCGTACAAACCGGACTAACCGGCTGAGGCGTGAGAGCCTGATGAGCCGGCTGAGACCTCCCCGGTTGCCTCGGTCGAGGAACAGGAACCTGTTCACCCGCTGAGGCATGAGAGCCTATCGAGCCAGCTGATGCATGGGAGCCTAATGATCCCGTTGAGGTATGGAAACCCGTTGAGCCAGTTGAGGCAGGGGAACCAGACAAACTGGCTGAGGCCTCCCAGGTAGCTCCGGTTCGGACACCCGGACCAGACATCACCTCCACAAAATAATTTAAATCACCCCCTGATGCTTCTCTTTGGTGAGGCGTCATTCTGTAACAATGTGTGCTGAGAGTTGGGAAGCAAGTTCAGGGAGTGAGTGTTTTAAAACTTCTTTGGGATAGGGGGTGGTATTTTGACGTCAGGATGAAAAGCGTGCCCAAAGTAAATTGCCTGCTACTCAGGCCCAGAAGCTAGGATATGCATATAATTGGTAGATTTGGATAGAAAACACTCTAAAGTTTCTATAACCGTTGAAATAATGTCTGTGAGTATAACAGAACTGACATGGCAGGCGAAACCCCGAGGACAAACCATCAACAACAAAAAACATTCAGCATACCACTGATTTCAATGCCTGGCACTTTTATAATAGGGTGAAATCGTCCCCGATTGCAGTTCCTAGGGCTTCCACTAGATGTCAACAGCCTTTAGAAAGAGTTTTAGGCTGGTTTTTGGAAAAATTAGGGAGAAGTTGTAGTTTTTCTAAGTGGCTCCCATTTTGGCTGTTGTTTCCAAGCGCATGGCCGAGACAGCGCGTTCTTTTTGTTTATCTCCGGTAAAGACAATAACGATTCTCCGTCTTAAATATTATTGATTATTTGCGTATTAGGGTACCTAAGGACTGATTATAAACGTTGATTGACTTGTTTGGATAAGTTTATTGGTAACGTTTGGGATTCATTTTGTATGCATTTTGAAAGAGGGAAACCGAGTGGATTATTGACTGAAGCGCCCCAGTTAAACTGAGTTTTTATGGATAGAAAAAAATGACTTTATTGAACAAAAGGACCATTTGTAATGTAACTGGGACATTTTGGAGTGCCAACAGAAGAAGATCTTCAAAGGTAAGGTATATATTATATCGCTATTTCTGACTTTCGTGTCGCAACTCCCTGGTTGAAAATGATTTGTTATGCATTTGTGTGCTGGACACTGTCCTCAGATAATCGCATGGTTTGCTTTCGCCGTAAAGCCTTTTTGAAATCTGACACCTTGGCTGGATTAACAACAAGTTAAGCTATATTTTGTTGTATTGCACTTGTGATTTCTTGAAAGTTTAATATTTATAGTAATTTAATTAGAATTTTGAGCTCTGCAATTTCACTGGATGTTGGCCAGGTGGGCCAACATCCACGCTAATGTCCCACCTATCCCAAATAACTTTTAACAAATAAACACAACATAATACAAAATAAGAAACACGAACAATGCACAGACACGCCACAGGAACAGAAACAATAACGCCTGGGGAAGGAACCAAAGGGAGTGACATATATAGGGCAGGTAATCAAGGAGGTGATGGAGTCCAGGTGAGTCTAATGACACGCAAGTGCTTGTAACGATGGTGACAGGTGTGCGCCATAATGAGCAGCCTGGTGACCTAGAGGCCGGAGAGGTAGCACACATGACAAAAATGCATCCTACTAGCTGTATTTATGTATTTTTAAAGTTATATATCTTGAAAACTTGACTGCTGTCATGCAAAACATTTTGGGACTAAATCAACAATGGACTAATAAAACAAATGCCAAAATATAGTTTTTGGCTGGAGTTTTCCTTTAAGTCAAATCTGACAAAGCTCTTATTTAACTTGCCAAACGTCTCATTGTCTCAAACAGCGAGTCTTTTCAGGGTTGAGTAGCCTCGCTGTCACCCTATTCCCTATGTAGTCCACTACCTCTGACCAGGGCCCATAGGGCACTATATAGGGAATAGTTCCATGTGAGAAGCAGCCATGGATGTGACGTCAGATTCATATGCTGTAGGAAGCCAATTAACAGCTGAATCAATCATTGAGAGACGGGCCGGAATAAGATGCTGTAGCGTTCACAGTCGGACCCAGTGCCGCTCAGAATAGAGTGGCTAAAACGGTCATGTTTCCCTGCTCTGCGTGATTTTAATGGATCTACTGTACCTCTTGTCAATTGAATATTGAAAGTAACACTGCCTTGATCGGCTGTATAGCTTAACAATGCTGCTTGAGGAAGACTTATTGAGTTGAAACGTTGCAGTTATGCGTCCTGATGTATTGTAATGTGTAGGCTGATATGCTCCTACCTACATGTGTTTATCACTTGTAAATCGTCTCTCTAAAGGTTTTGCAACGTATTGGCCGCCTAGTTGTATTCTTTTCTGCGTCTGTATAGCAGCCATTCAATAAAAATATTATATTTCCTTCTATGTCTGTGGTCTTGCCCAGCTGTGCCTTAATGCGCTTCAGGAGGTTGGTCTTCCCTCATACAGGAACATGCATAGATATAGTACAGTATGCCTGTTGCTAGGTGATGAGTAACCTTGTTTGAGATATACAAAAGTCAACAAGGTGATGAGTAACCTTGTTTAAGATATACAAAAGTCAACAAGGTGATGAGTAACCTTGTTTAAGATATACAAAAGTCAACTATCACCCCTGGACCAGGAGCTAGCTTTTCAGTCAAGTGGTTGGTGTGACTAACAACCAGGGCTCAACACCAGCACTTGGATAGAGAATACATGCATGTACCCAATGTATAGAGAACCATAACAACTAGTGTCAGGACCCTGAGCATTTAACGAGCTTCACAGAGTTACTTCTACCTACTGTACTGCATTGTACTAGTAGTGGTGTCATCAAATCAAAGTTTATTTGTCATGTGCTCCAAATACAACAGGTGTAGACCTTAAAGTGAAATGCTTACTTACAAGCCCTTAACCAACAGTGCATTTTTTGTCAATATACTGTATACATGTGTATCCAACCAGCTGAGGCTATTGTATGAACTGCATCACACTATTCAATAGATAGGTGTCTGAGGTTGTGTGTACTACAGCGGAAAGAGATGTACATTAAAGTTAGTGTCCATACCTTGGCAGCCATGACCATGGAGGAGCCTCCTCGGATGCCCAGGATGGGGATGTGTGTCTGGGCAGAGATGAAGTCCAGGATCTGGGCGATGGCCTCCTGGTCCGTGTCGTCCCCGAACACCACCCCCTGCAGCCAGGTGTTGGTCATCAGGGTGCAGATGCGGTTGATGATACTCTTGGGGTCCGTGTCGTTCATGGTCTCCAGTTGG